>NC_082736.1:6428627-6728627 GCF_030144855.1 Hypanus sabinus
TGCCAATCTCCTTTACGGGCCTCAGCTTCAACCCACCCCCTCGGTCTTCCCCTATCATTTTGCATTTTCCCCTCCCCCTGCTACTTTCAAATCTCTTGCTATCTTTCCTTTCAGTTAGTCCTGACGAAGGGTCTCGGCCTGAAACTTCGATAGTGCTTCTCCTTATAGATGCTGCCTGGTCTGCTGTGTTCCACCAACATTTTGTGTGTGTTGCTTGAATTTCCAGCATCTGCAGATTTCCTTGTGCCCACAATCTACCAATTCACTTTCAAGGATTCTGCATCTCATGTTCTCTATTTAATTATGACATTATTATTTTCTCTCTTGTATTTACACAAGTTATTGTCGTTTGCACATTGGCGATTTGGCCACCCTGTTGGGTGTGGTCTTTCTTGGATTTACTGAGTAAGACCGTACGACATAGCAGCAGAATTAGGCTATTTGGCCTGTCGAGTCTACTCTCCCATTCAATCATGGCTGACCCTTTTTGCCCTTTGCATCCCCACTCCCTGGTCTTCTCCTTGCAAACTTGGATGCTGTGTCCAATCATGAGCCTATCAAGCTCTGCCTTAAATACACCCAAGGACATGGCTTCCACAGCAGCCTGTGGCTATAAATTGCATTAATTCACCATCCTCTGGCTAAGGAATTTCTCTGCATTTCTGTTTTAAATCCTGAGATTGTGCCCCCAGGTCTTTCAACATTCGAAAAGAGATTTCCCCCCCCCCATCCTAAATTACAGTGAGTACAGACCCAGAGCTATCAAATATTCCTCGTATGAAAACCGTTTCATTCCCAGAATCACCCTTGTGAACCTGTACTGAACCCATTCCAATGCCCGCACATCTTTTCTTCGATGAGGAAGCCAAAGCTCATCACAATACTCAAGGTGAGGCCTCACCAATGCCTTATAAAGTCTCAGCATCACATCCCTGCTCTTGTATTCTAACCGCTTGATGTGAATGCTAACATTGCTTTTGCCTTCCTCACCTCCGACTCTACCTGCAAGTTATCTTTGGGTTGGTCTGCACAAAGACTCCCAAGTCCCTTTGCATCTCAGATTTTTGGATTTTCTCCCTATTTGGAAACTAGTCTGTACATTTATTTCTACCACCAAAGTGCACGAGCATGCATTTTCTAACATTGTATTTCCTTTGCCATTGTCTTGCCAATTCTCCTAATCTGTCAAAGTACTTCTGCAGCCTACCTGTTTCCTGAACAGTACCTGCCCTTCTTGTCAACTTGCAACAAATCCATCTATTCCATCATTTAAATCATTGATATACAGTAAGTGGTCCCAACACCGACCCCTGTGGAGCACCACTACCCACTGACAGCAACCAGAAAGGATCCTTTTATTTCCACTTGCTGACATGCTGCTTTCTACCAATCAGCCAATGTTCTAACCACGCCAGTAACTTTCCTGTAATACCATGGGCTATTAACTTGGTAAGCAGCCTCGTGTGTGGCACTTTGTCAAAGGACTTTTGAAAGTCCAAATATATGACATCCGTTGCATCCCCTTTATTTATCCTGCGTGTAATCTCTTCAAAGAATTCCAACAGGTTCATCATTCAAGATTTCCCCTGAAGGAAACCATGCTGACTTTGTCCTTTCTTGTCCTGTGTTTCCAATGCTCCATATCCTCATCTTTAACAATTAACTCCAGCATCTTCCCAACCACTGAAGTCAGACTAACTGGACTATAATTTCCTTTCTGCCACCTTCCTCCTTTCTTAAAGAGTGGAGTGACATTTGCAATTTTCCAGTCCCCTAGCACCATGCCAGAGTCCAATGCATTTTGAAAGATCATGACTAATTGCACCACAATCTCTACCGCTACCTCTGTCAGAATCCTAGGGTCCAGTTCATCTGCTCCAGGTGACTGATATACCCTCAGGTCTTTCAGCTTTTTGAACACCTTTCCCTTATAATAATAACTGCACTCCCTTCTCTCCCCTCACTCCCTTCAACATCTGGCACATGGCTAGTAACTTCCACTGATGACAAATACTCATTTAGTTCATCTGCCATCTCCGCCTCTGCCCCCCCCCCCCCCTCACCCCATTATTGTTCCTCTGGCTTGATTTTCTAGCAATCCAGTATCCAGTCTCAGCTCTCCTTTATGTTTTGCATACTTTAAAAAGCTTCAACGAATCACTTTGATAATATTTGCTAGCTTGCTTGCAGATTTAATCTTTATCCTCTTTATCTCTGTAAGGTGTTAGACGCTTCCCAATCCTTGTATTCTGAATTTTTTTCTTTGTTGTATGCCCTTCCTTTTCGTTTTACATTAGCTTTGACTTCCTTGTCAGCCACATTTGTACTATTTTGCCATTTGAGTATTTATTTGTTTCTGCAATACATTTATCCTGCACCTCCCTCATTTTTCCCAGAAACTCACCTTTGCTGCTCAGCTGCCATCTCTGCCAGCATCTCCTTCCAATTTACTTCAGCTGACTCCTTTGTCATAACACTGTTCCTAGCTTTACTCCACTAAAACACTGCCATGTCTCTCCCTGTCCAATTTTAAGTTGGACTCAATGATACTGTGATCACTGCCTCCTAAGTGTTATATATAACATGTAACATTTACAGCATGGAAACAGGCCATCTCAGCCCTTCTAGTCCGTGCCGAACGCTTACTCTCACCTAGTCCCACCGACCTGCATACAGCCCTCAACCCTCTATTCCTTACCTGTTCATATACCAATCCAATTTTTTTTAAATGACAATATAGAACCTGCCTCTACCACTTCTACTGGAATCGCATTCCACACAGCTACCACTCTCTGAGTAAAGAAGTTCCCCCTTGTGTTACCCCTAAACTTTTGCCTCTTAACTCTCAACTCATGTCCTTTTGTTTGAATCTCCCCTACTCTCAATGGAAAAAGCCTATCCACACCAACTCTATCTATCGCGTCATAATTATAAATGTCTCTATCAAGTTCCCTATCAACCTTCTATGCTCTAAAGATTAAAGACTTAACTTTCTCTGTAACTTAGGTGCTCAAACCCAGGTAACATTCTACTAAATTTCCTCTGAACTCTCTCTATTTTGTTGACATCTCTCCTATAATTCGGTGAGCAGAACTGTACACGATGCTCCAAATTTGGCCTTACCAATGCCTTGTAGAATTTTAACATTACATCCCAACTCCTATACTCTGTGGTCCGATTTATAAAGGCCAGCATACCAAAAGCTTTCTTCACCACTCTATCCACATGATAATCCACCTTTGGGGAACGATGCACCATTATTCTTAGACCACTCCATTCTACTGTATTCCTCAATGCCGTACCATGTACCAGCTATGTCCTATTTTGATTAGTCCTACCAAAATGTAGCACCTCACACTTATGAGCGTTAAACTCCATCTGCCACCTTTCAGCCCACTCTTCTAACTGGCCTAAATCTTTCTGCAAGCTTTGAAATCCTACTTCATTATCCACAACACCACCTATCTCAGTATCACCTGCATACTTACTAATCCAATTTACCACCCCATCATCCAGATTAGTGGTCGCTAACCCGTCGATCGCGATCGACTGGTCGATTTTTTGAGACTTTCCCAGTAGATCCCAAAAAACAAAGAAAAATAAATACACAAATACTGTTGAGAGTTTGTTTCCGGGTTGCGGGGTTTTAGTTCCATTCTTTCTGCTCAGTGCGCATGCACATAGCTCCCCCGCATGACACAGTGTACTTCAGTGGTCCCCAACCACCGGGCCGTGAGGAAACAATATGAGTCAGCTGCACCTTCCCTCAGTCGCTGTCACACTGACTTTTGAACTTGAACTCACGTGAGGTCATCAGTCGCCTAAATGCAGTGACACCCTCGCGCCAGTGTTCGCCTCGCGCGGCTGGTGGGAAGCGCTGATGCTACTGGCTCAGAGCATAGCCAGCGAGAATCGCCGATGCTATTGGCCTGGAGCGCGGACAGATGGGAACCGCCTCTAAACCTGTTTAGCACACCGAATGTTTGTGGGGAACCCGGTGCTAAAATATTAGCAGACAACCTAATTTGGGCTCAAGGTTTCGTATGTATCAGAAGAGCTACCTCGCTGCGATCTACTGAAACAAATTTTTGTCGGCCAATAGATCCTACAAGGGGGGCGAGCGCGGGCCTGTCGCTCTCCTCACTCGGTCGGTCGCTCTGTTCTAACTGTGACCGCCGCGTCCCCGGCACGAGGACCTCTGGCCCTGAACTTGTCCTCTCACCCTACCCGCGACCAGATGTACCTGGCCAGGGCGTCTGGCGGCGGGAGGGCAGAGGCTGGAGTTTGGGCCCGGAGGCTGTCTAATGAGGCAATGAAGCCCTCAAAACTGCTTCGGTACCCTGAGTCCAAGCACCCTGCACTTAAACCTGAACCCGCTGAGTTTTATCAGAGGAAAAAACGTGAGCAGCGCGGGACAGCCGCTAAGTGCTGAGAGTCGCGATAACTAAATTGCGGGATAGACTGGACATAAGGAACCTGCTTCATTCCCGTCGTCCCATCCCGTCCCCCCACCACCCCCGTCGGCCGGTCCGCAAGAATATTGTCAATATTAAACCGGTCTGCGGTGTAAAAAAGGGTGGGCACCCCTGGTGTTTATGGATTATTTCTACATCCGGGTTGTGGGGTATTACTTCCAGTCTTTCTGCCCCGGTGCGCCTGCGTGTATCTAATCAATTTGGAGTTGATCTTGCCTTTCACTCAGGCCAAGGTAGGGGATCTTGGGCTTAAAAACGTTGATGACCACTACTTTAGGGGATTATCCTGCCTGTCAAATGTGTTGAAATTGCTTGAAGAAATAAGCAGGATCGACAAAGAGAATCACTGGATGGGTGTGCCTTGTGCAATTGGATTTTTAGAAGGCCTTTGACAAGGTGCCACACATGAGGCTGCTTAAATTAAGAGCCTATGACACAGGAAAGTTACGAGCATGGATTACAACTTGGCTGATTGGCAGGAAGCAAAGAGTGGCATAAAGGGAGCCTTTTCTGGTTGACACAATGACTAATGGCATTTTATGTTATAGTATATTTCAATGATTTGGATGACAGAAATGATGGCTTCGGGCCATTTTCAGTTCAAAATAGGTCGGGGGAAGACAGTGCCGAGGAAGCAGAGAGGCTACAGAAGGGCTTAGACAGATTGTGAGAATAGGCAAAGATCCGGCAGGTGGATTACCATGTTGAGAAGTTTATGGTCATGGACATTGGTATAAAAATAAAAGGATAGACAATTGCTCTAAGGGGAAAGAAAAATGAAAATCTGATGTGCAAAGGAAATTTGTAGCAGAGTAGGTTCCTTGAGGTTCATTTGTACTGTGAGCAATTCTGGGCCCCTTATCTAAGAAAGGTACTCTGACATTGGAGAGGGTTCTGAGGAAGTTCACGAGAATGATTCCCGGATTGAAGGGTTATCATATGAAGACCATTTGATTATGCTGGGCCTGACCTGACTGGAATTTATAAGGATGAGAAGGGATTGCTTTGAAACCTGTTGAATGTTGAACGGCTACGGTAGAGTGGATCTGAAGAGGATGTTTTCTATAGAGGGGGAGTCTAGGGACATAGGGCACAACCTCTGACTAGAGGGACGTCCATTTAAATGGAGATGAGGAGGAATTTATTTATCCAGAGAGTGGTTAATCTGTGGAATTCCATGCCAAAGGCAGCTGTAGAGGCCGTCATTGGGTATATTTCAGGTAGAGGTTGATACATTGTTGGTTTGTCAGGGCATGGTGGGTTAAGGGGACATCAGGATATTGGGGCTGAGAGGGAAATGGATCAGCCATGATGAAATGGAAGTACTGTCTTAATGGGCCAGAGGGTCAAACTCTGCTCCTATATTTTATGGTCTTACATCAGATTGGTTCCATCCCAAACAACCTCCCAGTAAACCTGCTCCACACTGTCAGGGAGGTTCATTCCTGTTCCCTGGGATTGGCAGGGGACGGGGACCAGAGCCCCAGGTCACCCATTCCAGTGATAATTTTCTTTCTACAGTGTGTCGACCAGACCTGTAGACGGTACGCCAGCAGTGTGAAACCCCACATGTTATCAGGCTGGTGCCTAAAACGTCTTTTATCTATTAACTCTTTATTTTCTGCCATTAATACCCGCAATATCTCCAAAACTCACTGTGCCTTACCAATGTAGTTAAAATTGTCAGCAATCAGTCTGTTCATATTAAACGTCTCAGCATTAGTTTTCAAATCTCTCCAGCTTTATATCTCACAAAATGCTGGAGGACTCAGCAGGCCAGGCAGCGTCTATGGAAAAAAAAAGTACAGTGGAAGACCCGGTCCGAGACCCTTCAGCCCGATACATGCTTTCCCATACATGCTGTCTGGCCTGCTGAGTTCCTCCAGCATTTTGTGTGTGTAGTTCAGATTTCCAGCATCTGCAGATTCCCTCGGTTGTTGCATGTTGCACTCTGTCTGTGACTCGTTTCCTCGGCAACGGATGCGGGAGAGGGAGGGGGATCGCCCTGGTCCCGGGGGTGGCGTTGAGGCTTCCTTCCCCCCCACCCCCAGCGGGGTGGCAGGGACCGAACTGAAATGGGGTCGGTCTGTACTGGCTGCCCTTTGGAAGAATGAGAGGGGATGGAATGGGCTTCTCCATTCCCTGCCTGTTCCTGCCTGACTAAACACCTCTTCAACATTACCAGTGTATCAGCTTGAACCTTTCCCTGGCAGCCATCAGTCTCTGAGAAAAATAGAAACTCACCTGCTCAATCTATTTGAACCAATCCCTCTCCCACTTTTAAATTGAAGCTCTGCACTTGAGTATTTGACATTTGCTGCCTGTGTAAAAGACTCTTGTCCGCCTTATCTATTTTAAAGGTCTCTGCTAGGCCTTTGAAACAAGAGAGATAAAGGGAGTTCGAACAAACACAGTTTGTAAACAATCTGTGTTTCTACATCCTCACCTTATAACTGAAACTGTCGTTCCTGAGATGTGGCAACCAGCTCGGATCACAAGATTTTAAAATGTTTCTAATGTGTCTGCCACAATCACCGGCAGTTTGTTCAAAATACATACCACACTCTGCCCATTATGTCTGATCTGAAACACCTACCTTCTTGTTTTTACCAGCCATTCCCTGTGAAAAAAACAGTGTTTTTACCCTGTCTGTGCTCCCCATGATCTCCATACCTCTACTGGGATCACCTCTGAATCTGCTCTGCTCCAGGGAATAAAATACTAGTGTTACGAACTCCGTAACTGGGTATCTTACCAGCAAAGATAGGAGTATCCGTTGAAGTCTGATGATACTAGATTTAACAGTATTTATTAGTAAAAAAACACAAAAATAATATCAATGCAAATATACAGATAATATATGTCATCAATACTAAACCTAAAAGTGTGGGTATAATAATAATCAATAAGAAATAAGCTCTATCGTTGTCTAGGGGATAATGAATTGTCCGATGGAAATATAAAGTTCAGTTCAGTTCATGCAGGCTGTGGTGGTTTATTGGTCACTATGTTGCAATTGTTGGAGAGAGAGAGAGAGAAACAGCTATTGACCTGCCGACCTTCCTTTTCGATCTTGATCCGTCGATGCGTTGTTGTTGTGGCCATTCACTTATGACCCCTCTGTCCTTTAGCGAGACCATTCTTCCGTCACGGACTCGTCACACAGGCAATGGTGGACACACACACAAGCCCCCACTGGTCTCGTAGTGTCTCTCCTGGTGCGTCTGAGGGGTGTTTCCCCAGACCTTACTTTTATCCCCGCTCACGGGGTCTCAGGTGTCAATCAGGTTGGGATGATACAACCCATCAACCAGACCACTCTGGTTGCCCCCTGAGGAGTTTCAATGAATTGAACAGTACTCAATACACAATCCTTCTCCAAGAGACAATAGCAGTAATCAGTGGTTCCGTTCCGCTTTTGTTAGGAGACATTCCACTTTTGTGTATCTCTGCGTT
Organism: Hypanus sabinus; assembly: GCF_030144855.1. Classification (NCBI taxonomy): domain Eukaryota; kingdom Metazoa; phylum Chordata; class Chondrichthyes; order Myliobatiformes; family Dasyatidae; genus Hypanus; species Hypanus sabinus. The sequence goes on from NC_082736.1 coordinate 6,436,559, forward strand.
GTCACTCTCTCATTTCCTTGGTATCAGACCCAAAATAGTAGCGATTTTGTGATTCTCAAAAAGAGGTGGGGGGGGCGACTTTGCACCCTTCTGCCCATGAGAGTTGCTCCTCATTCGTAACACTAGTCCATACAACCTGTCCTTCTAACTCTGACTCCCCAGGTCTAAGCAACCATCTGATATTTATTTTTTTCTGTGCACTCTTTCTAGTTTAGGAACATCTTTGCTATAATAGGGTGATCAAAACGATAGTCAGTATCCCCAGTCAGTCCTCACCAAAGACTTGTATATCTACAACGTATCTTCTCAACTCTTATACTCTGTGCCATGAATGATGAAGGACAGCAGGTCAAACAACACCAACTTCACCACTGTTATCTCCTTGAGGTGTCAGATCCGGTGAACTATGATTCACATGGATATTGTTTATATAAATTACGAACAACAAAGGTCCCGGTGTGCAGTGCAACACCACTTGACAGAGACCTCCAGTCTGAGGTATAACCATCAACCCACCAGCCTCTGCCTCCTGATACTGAGGCAATTATGAAACCAATCAATTATCTCCCTTGGATTCCATCTCTCAGAACTAACCTCCCAGACCAGAGTCAAAGGTCTGGCTAATGTCCAGATAGACAACACTCACAACCCTAACCTCATCTACGCACTTGTGAAATTCCTGAAAGAGTTGCAAGATATTTGTGAGACATGATTTCCCTTGCACAAAACTGTGCTGACTGTCTTGAATCAGACCAAATGTTGGTAGATCCTGTTCCTCAGAAATCACTCCAGTATATTCCCCAACACTGATATCCTGCCTGTAGTTTCCTGACTAGTTTCCACTACCCTTTTTAAACAATGGCACAGCATTAAACCAAAAGACCTAAAGTCATTGGAGCAGGATTAGGTCTTTTGGCTCATCCAGTCTGTTCCATCATTCCATCATGCCTGATTTATTATCCATCCCAACCCCATTCTCCGAACTTCTCCCCGTAAACTTTGATGCCATTAATAATAATTAAATCCCACTAACATCTGCTTTAAATAGACCTACTGACTGCCTTCATGGCCACCTGTGCCAAAATAAACCCATCGATAAAGAAATTACTCATCTCTATTCTAGAGGGGCATCTTTGTATTGAGGGTGTGGTCTGGTTCTAGACTCTTCCATTATTGGAAACATCCTCTCATATCAACACTACCTAGGCCTTTCAACATTCAATGTGTTTCTATACGATGCTCCCTCATTCTTCTAGACCCCAGTGAGTACCTGCCCAGATCATCAAATGATGGTTATATCCTAACTCTTTCAGACTTGGGATCATTCTCGTGAATTTCCCCTGCAGCTTCTGCAATGCCAGCACAGCCTTTCTTAGAAAATTGACCCAAACCTGCTCATGATACTTCAAATAAGGTCTGACTAAAGCTGCAGCATTAGATGCTTGCGTTTATATTCTAGTTCTCTTGGAATGAATACATATATTGCATTTGCCTTCCTTACTACCATCTAAACGTGCACATTAACCTTTAGGGAATCCTGCACTAGTACCCCCAAAGTCCCTTTACACATCTGATTTCTGTTCTCTCCCTGATTAGATGGAGTCTATGCCTTTATTCCTCCACCCAGAGGACACGGCCACACACTTCCATACACTGTATATTGTCTGGCACTTACTTGTCCATTCTATAAATCTGTCCAAGTGCTACTGCAGACTCCCTGCTTCCATAACACTGCCTGCCGCTCATTCTATTTTTGATTTATCCACAGACTTGGCCTCAAAACTGTCAATTCCACATTAATCACTCTCCAATCACGTGTCACCTCAAATGGTGCTTGTGATGAAGCAACAATTTCTCCCGTGGCCTCCACAGTGTATTCTCTAACTTCTCACAAAATATAAGAATGTACCTGATATGACCCTGGAGATTCAACAGCCTTAATGCATCTTAAGGTTTCCAATATAGATCCCTGCTAATTTGAATGTGGTGTAAGAAATCACAGCTGATTCCTGCTATTTTGGTAGCTCCATCACTTTCCATAATTTTCTCAATGGTGAAATAAACGTCAAAAACATTCCTGGAAAGCCTCTCCCATTTCCTTCACTTCCACACACAGATGGCCATCCTCATCTCCAAGCGGAACAATTCTGTCCAAATTCCCTTTTCCTCTGATTGTACGGAGAGAATCTCAGGGGATTTTACTCGCTTTTCCTTCCAATTCTTGATATATCGTCCTTTTACACGCCTAATTTTTATGAGAGATCGTATGTCTAATAATATTCTGGAACAATTACCTGAGCAGTGATCCAAGCCTCATCAGTCAGTAATTTCCTGGTTTGACTCTATTGCCTGAGGAACAACATGCCCTGGAATATCAGCATTCCCTTCTCTGATCTCACTATCCTCTATGACCACATTGATGAATAGTGATGTGAAGTACTGGTTCAGTCCTTCGCCCACTTCAGACATAAACTCTCTCCTTTGTCCTTTTGTTGTTGTACTCTCACCATAGTGCCCCTTCTCCCCACAGTCATTTCTTGTCCCCGTTTCAAACTTTTATCTTCTCTGTTGCTTGCTTCATATTGCCAGAGGCCATCTCCAATTTATACACCTGAAACATTCTTTATCTTTTTCTTTCAGACTGAATTCATAACATCTCTTACCACGCCCTTCTGCCGAACTTTACCATCCTTGTCTTTCCTCCACACATCGAAACAGTCTGAATTCTGACCTGATTGCCTTTAACAAACAGTCACATGTCAAACACAAAATACTCTGCAGATGCTGAGGTCAAAGCAATGCGCACAACACAGGGTGTTGGCCGGAAACATTGACTGTCCGTTTCCACGTATGCTGCCCCCCCCCCCCCCCCGCCCCCCCCCCTGCTGAGTTCCTCCAGCGTGTTGTGAGAGTCACATGTCAAATATGGTTGGACAAATCACATTCCGCTCTCTTCAGTTCCTGTCCAACACAGTTGCCTTTCGCTATAATCCCGATTGACCACATAACCACTGTGTCCAGTCTTGTGCTTATTTACTTTTCCCTGAATGAAACTTTTCTCAATGGCCAGGCTCATTTCCCAAAACAATGTCTTCTATGACCACCTTCCCTGGTTAGACTATCCACTTCTATGTTAAAAAACATCCCAGTATTCTTCTAACATATGCAGTGATATCTAAGCCCTTGAGTCTAAGGGAGTCCCAGTCAACACTGGGGAAACTAGTCGCCCTCTGCAACAAACCTGTTGCCTTTGCATCTTTCATTCCCTGCTACATTTCAGTTTCTTTACCTGCTGCTGGCATTTGGGAGGCCTGTAGCACAACTCCATCAGTGAATGCACCTCTCTTATCCTGAGCTCTATTCACACTGTCTCACTGGATGAAGCCTCCAGTGTGTTCTCCCTTAGTCCCTCACCCACAATTCTATGTAAAGGCTGATCTGCCATCAGACTCCTCCTGTATGTCGATCCCACTTCACTGATTTTATAAACAGTTATCCTCCTTCTCTTTAAATCTTTTTGGTCATCCAGCATCTCCATTCCTCTCAATTAGGGGATTCTAGCATTTGTTACAGAGTGCTTTGTTGGTGGTAGAGTGGGCAGTGAAGATTCTTTGAGAGTACAACGGGATTGAGATGACCTGGGGAAGTCGGCCAAAGACTGACAGATGAATGTTGATGTGGACAAGGATGAGCTCCTGCATTTTGAGAAGTCCAACCAGGGAAGGAGCTGCACAGAAAATTCTTGTTCCTTGGAGAGTATTGCAGAGACAGTGTCCATGGAATACAGGAACAACATTCACTGAAAGTGACAACACAGGTAGTCAGGATGGTGAAGATGATGTTTGGCCTATTTATCTTCATTGTTACAGGATTTGGGATGTCATCATCAAAGTGAGATTGCACTGTATTGTGCACAGTTCTAGTCACCCAGCTACAGGAAGGATGTCATGAAGCTGGAAAGTGTGGAGGGAGGTTTGATGAGGGTGTTACTGACACTGGAGGATTTGAATTATTAGCAGAAGTTTGGACAGACTGGGACACTCTTTCTCACCAGAGAGATTAAGGAACTGTCTGGTGACCATTCAAAGGTTTACAAAATCAGTAGGCAATCACTCTTTTTGTCAGGGTAGGGAAGCATACATTTACAAGACAATTGTTTAAGGTGAAGGGGAAACATTTAAAGGCTACTTGACAGGTGGGGGGGATGTTGCATGTTTGATTAAGGAGACCAACACAACAGTAATTAGTGAGGGATATGATGAGGTCTTGTAAGTAGAGGTTTTAAATAGAATGATGAATGGTGATTTTGATGGGATTACACTGCTGGCCTCCCAATAGGCTCAGGTATTGTGGAGCAGACATGTTGGTAAATCACACAGAGGTGTAATGGGAACTGGCTTACAGCAGTCGGGCATTTTGACTACACCAGCATTAACCAGATTACCTTTGTATGAAAAGCTTGAGTTTCCAGGAGTAATTTGGCAGATGCAGGATCAGTTCATCCCTCAGCAGAAACAATATTTGAAAGGGAGAATGAGGCAACCATCACCAACAACGGAAGACAAGAGCAGAGAATATCACAAAAGTTAGTGGGAAGCTAAAGGATTAGTGGACTTAAAAAGAACAGAAGGTAACTAAATAGCAATATGGAGAGAACAGATGAATTATTAATGTGACTGACCAATAGTATAAAGGGGAATAAGGATTTCTTTCAGATATTTAAAGATTAAAAGAGGCGAGAATGGATCAGGTTTCCCATTCTCACCTTCAGAATCACATCCCTCCCTGAGCCTCTTTTACACTGTTTAGTTTATTCTGTATTTCTTATTTAACCCGGCAATCTTGAACATTTAGTGAAGAGGGCCACAGCGTGGCAAATGCATTTCAATACAGATAAATGTGAGACAGTGCACACTGCAAAGTCAAACCAGTGCAGAACTTACACTGTGAATGGTCAGTCATTAGGGAGTGTAATGGGCCGGAGAGATTTAGGGGTAAATCTCTCACATACAGTTCATTGAAAGTGGTGTCACTGGCAGACAGGGTGGTGAAGAACGGGGTTTAACATGCTGATCTTCATTAGTCAGGGGACTGAGTATATCAGTTGGGACATTGTGTTACAGTTGTGTAAGTGACTGGAGGCCACACTTGTATTGTGTACAGCTCTTGTCACCGTTATAGGAAAGGTGGTTAAACTGGGGAGAGAGTAGAAAAAATTTCCAAGGATGTTTCCCGGACCTGAGGTTCTCAGTTACACAGAGAGTTTGGTCAGACAATGTCCGTTGTCCTTTTTTCCTTGGAATCAGAATCATTTATCACCGTGTTATATGACAAGGAATCTGTCATTTTATGTTGACGGCAGAACAATGCGATGAAGTTGCAGATGTGAACATTGTGTCAGCATAACGCCAAGAGATTCTGGGAATCGCGAACAACGCGGACAAAATGCTGGAGGAACCCAGCAAGTCCGGTAGCATCTCCCACCAGAGTCCTGAGGAAGGGTCTCAGCCCGAAATGTCGGCTGTTTATTCCCACCATTGATGCTGCCTGAGTTGCTGATTTCCGTCAGCAGTGAGTGTGTATTGTGTCAGAGAGAGTGAGTTAAAGGAGCGGGCGGCTTAGACCAGTGTCACTGTGTTTGTGAGTCCGAACACATCGTAGGATTTCTCAGCAGCTCCTGTAGAAAATGAAAAGATTTTTCTGTTACGGAAACGCCCCACTCCCCAGATCATTCCCGAAGAGGGAATTAACCGCAAAGTTTTAATTCGATTAAATATTTCAGCCATAAAACAGAGAACAGGTCAACGATAGGGAGAGAGAACGCGGGCAATGCAGTAATGAAACGGGTTAAAATAGAAAGCGCTGCCTTTAATCCCGATTAAACTTTCTTTCCAGCGAACATTCCGGCCTCAGGGACGGACAGGTACTAGTCCGAGTCTCCGCAGCGTCCGATTTGAATTGGAATCGGCGAGTTTTTGAGGAGAGAGAAACACAGAAAAATGAAGCTGCCGGGAGCTGCCAGCAGGATGTCTCCGCCCCGTCCGCTCGCTGCCTTTAAATGGCTCTGTGCCGCCGCCTTTCGCTTCATTTCTCATTCAGTTCTGATTGTGAGAAGGATTTACCAGAGTCGCCGACATGACTGAGACAGCACCCGCCGAAACGGCTCCTCCAGCCGCACCCGCCGCCGCAAAGAAAACTCCCAAGAAGAAGGCGGCTGCCCGGAGCAAACCAACCGGTCCCTCGCTGGGCGAACAGATCGATAAGATCGTGGCGGGTTGTCACGATAGGAAGGGTATGTCCGGTGCGGCCATCATGAAGGCTCTGGCCGACAGCGGTGTCGATGTGGCGAAACGTCGCCACCAGGTCAAAATGAGCATCAAGAGGAAAGTGGAAAGCGGCTCCTTGGTTCAGGCCAAGGGCTCGGGTATTTCGGGATCCTTTAAATCCGGTAAAGGGAAAACTGCCGTGAAGGTGGTGAAGAAAGCGAACAAGCCAGCGGCAAAGAAATCTCCCGGCAAGAAGCTTGGCGCCAAGAAACCAGTGGCTAAAAAAGCAGGAGCAAAGAAACCAGCGGCTAAAAAAGCGGCAGCAAAGAAACCCGCGGCTAAGAAAGCGGCAGTAAAGAAACCAGCGGCTAAGAAAGCGGCAGCAAAGAAACCCGCGGCTAAGAAAGCGGCGCCGAAGCCCAAGAGCCCCAAGAAAGCCGCAGCCTCGAAGACGAAGGCGGCCAAGAAGCCGAAGTCGAAATCCGCGAAACCCAAGAAGACAGCAGTCAAAAAGTGAATTGAGAATACACCATTTGTGTGTATCTGAACCCAACGGCTCTTCTCAGAGCCACCCACATCTCAGAAAAGAGCTGATTCGGAGTGTTGTGATTCCCGCGCCGGGTCCGATTGAGAACTTCTCAATGGAACCCGAGATTGCCGGTACCTCTGACATTTGGTGCGGTGTCTGAAATGAGACACGGATGCCCGAGCTGAGATTGAGAGATAAGGGATGTGGGCAGTTTCAGGACCAATTCCTTCTCCGATCTGGGCGAGATTGACCGACATTGACGCCAGCGGAGATTCAGCTGAGTTGATTGGGAACTGCTGAAACCTACGCGAGAGGGGAGGGGGCGTGTTGAGAGAGGGATCCGTCTCTGGGACGGACTGCAGCGGGAGGCTATATGATAAACTACCCGGTGGCATTGCCGACTGACCTTCATGCAGGCCCCAGCTACAAAACTACATTGTTAATTTACACAAAACACCAATATCAAAAATGTACAAGAGCGGAATCTAATCTTAAAAGTCACTATTTCCTGGCGGTCACCGCCCCCTGAATTCCCCCACTGTTAGCCCTCGCGTCGGCATGCTTCACTCCAAGCACAGCGGGCACGAACGTATCCCCATGTCCAAAGCAAACAAAACGGTAACAGCCGTACCAGCTGTACACGACAGGTTTGTGAGAGAAGTGAAGGGCCAGATGAGACCCTGACAGGAAGTGAGCGCGTTCAGCTCCTGTCCCTCGCTAAACTACCCTGGTAGCACGGGACAATTAGTGCAAAATCGATCGGCAGGACAGGTCGCTACTACAATAATGATGAGCAAGCTACAGCCCTTTCCTTTGCCGTGGTAGTGGCTCTTAAAAGAGCCTTTTGTGGTGTTCGGAGTGTAGGCTGGGCTTAGGCGCGCTCCCCGCGGATGCGGCGGGCCAACTGGATGTCCTTGGGCATAATGGTGACTCGCTTGGCGTGGATGGCGCACAGGTTAGTGTCCTCAAAGAGCCCGACCAGGTAAGCCTCACTTGCCTCCTGCAGGGCCATGACGGCCGAGCTCTGGAAACGCAGATCGGTTTTGAAGTCCTGAGCGATCTCCCGGACCAGGCGCTGGAAGGGAAGTTTGCGGATGAGCAGCTCGGTGGATTTCTGGTAGCGCCGGATCTCCCTCAGAGCCACGGTGCCGGGCCGGTAGCGATGAGGCTTCTTCACTCCGCCGGTGGCAGGAGCGCTCTTCCGCGCCGCTTTGGTCGCCAACTGTTTGCGAGGAGCTTTTCCGCCAGTCGATTTGCGCGCTGTCTGCTTGGTGCGGGCCATTCTGCTTCACGAGTGAGGACACAGGCTGAAATACAGGAACAAGATAGACGAAACGGGCTCCAGCACAGGCTTTTATACCGCTGGAAAGGGCCGTCCCACCGCTTATGACTGGCTGTGCACCAACTGTCTGTTAAAGGATCTCCTTGCTGCGATTGGTTTATTGATTTCATGCAGGCTGGCGGCGAATAAAAATTTACGACAAAATGGGAAACTGTTAATTGGCGGTCGGATTTCATCCAATCGGAATGCGATGTGATTGGCGCCCGATTATTTTCGAACCGCCCGCCAATTTCAGAGCACCCAGACTGATAACTTATTATTTACAATTAATTCTATCACGGATCATGTACTTTCAGTTTCATTTAATATCTAATTCCCTCAGTTAAGATTTGAATGCATGATTACGAAATCGACTCTCAAAACGAGTGAACTGATTTCAGTCCGAGATGGACAGAATGATTAAGATCGATATAAATGCATCCAGCATTCACGGTAATCACCGCCTGGAAAGGCACAATCGCAGCAATATATATTTCAAGCGGAATGATTAATCTGTTTCAAAAGTAGCTCAGCCAAATATATCGATAAAAATAATTAAAAGGTTGTGGACACGGCTCCCTCTGTGAGGCGGTGGGTGGCTCTTAGAAGAGCCTTTGTGTTGTTCTCGGGAGGAAGTGGGAGTTTTTCAGCCGCCGAAGCCATAGAGAGTGCGGCCCTGGCGTTTCAGAGCGTACACCACATCCATGGCAGTGACCGTCTTGCGCTTGGCGTGTTCAGTGTAGGTGACCGCATCCCGGATCACATTCTCCAGGAAAACCTTCAGCACCCCGCGGGTCTCCTCGTAGATCAGACCCGAGATCCGCTTGACGCCGCCACGGCGAGCCAGACGCCGGATGGCCGGTTTGGTGATGCCCTGGATGTTATCACGGAGCACTTTACGGTGCCGCTTGGCTCCGCCTTTGCCCAGTCCTTTGCCTCCTTTCCCTCTGCCAGACATGATGCTGCTTCACTCAGGTCGCTGCTCAGTGACAAACCGACTGCTGCTGTCTCCTTTTATACACAGCGCCCCGACCTGCCCGAGAAACGCGCAGAGAGACAGAGGCGGGGAGGGGAGGAGACAGAGTCAGAGTGACGGACAGAGCCGATAGCGGCCTCTCATCGCCCAGCTCCGCCTTCACTTTACCACACCCGCTAATTTCCAACAGAAAGCGCTCTTTCTCGATCTGTGTCCTCTGGTCCTAGACTCCCCCACTATAGGAAACATCCTCTCCACATGCACTCTGTCCTCTGGTCCTAGACTCCCCCACTATAGGAAACATCCTCTCCACATCCACTCTATCTGTGTCCTCTGATCCTAGACTCCCCCACTATAGGACACATCCCCTCCACATCCACTCTAGACAGACAGACATACTTTATTGATCCCGGGGGAAATTGGGTTTCGTTACAGTCGCAACAACCAAAAATCGTGTAGAAATATAGCAATATAAACCCATAAATAACTCAATAATAATAAGTAAATTATGCCAAGTGGAAATAAGTCCAGGATCAGCCTATTTGCTCAGGTTGTCTGACACTCCGAGCGACGAGTTGTAAAGTTTGATGGCCATAGGCAGGAATGACTTCCTATGACACTCAATGTTGCATCTCAGTGGAATGAGTCTCTGGCTGAATGTACTCCTGTGCCTAACCAGTACGTTTTGGAGTGGATGGGAGTCATTGTCCAAGGTGGTATGAAACACGTACAAACTGGAAGATTTCTGGAAATTTGCTGATTCTCCTGTTTTAAATTATAGGAGTGCTTTTCCATTCCGCAAATCCCCGAGGACCTCAGTCTGTCCCTCCCCGGCCCCAGGACCAATGCGAGCGTCCTCACACACAGCAGTTGGTGGGCGAGGGTGCAGTCGAGAGGGTTAATTCATCAGAACAATTGTTCCCCTGGGTCGCGAGGGAAATGAAAGTCCGGTCACATAAAGGAACAGGATACATAGGCAGATATAAGGATATACAGACCTCGCTTTGGTGCCTTCTAAAGACCAGGTAAAGTGGTGGCTGAGGAGCTGGTGTGAGGTGGGTGACGGCTTTAGGTATGAGGATCATTGAGGTCCCGAGGGAAAGGTGAGACGGGTCCAAGGAGGGGAGCCAATATGTTTACGGGAGCTTTCTTCATGCTACACGGAAGGGTTAAACGAGCAGGTATCAGGTCCTACACAGTGATTTTCAGGAAATAGGTTAAAAAGCAGGACTTCCAGGATTGTAATTATCGAATTGTGGCCCAAACCTTGTGCTGGTGTGGTGAGGAAACAATTGCTGCTGAGGAACTGATGCAGGAGGGAGATCTTCAGATTCATGGATCAATGGGCTCCCTTCCAGTCAGGTGGGAGACCGGGACAAACAAGGCCATTTCCATCTGGACCGGAGGGGAACCAATATCCTCACCAGGAGGTTTGATGGTGTCACTTGGCGGAGTTGGAACTGGAGTAGCAAGTGGGAGAATGTATGTATGACAAGACAGTCTGAAAAGAACGAGAGCCAATGTCAGGCCAATAAACATGGTGGGATTGATGGGCTGAAATAAGTTTATTTCAACATTAGGAGTATTATGTTGTCGGACGTTCAGGGCTGGCAGCTCAACATCTCTAGGTTTCATTGTTTTACATGTGAGTGGGGGGAAGGGGGGTTATAAGATGCAGAGGCTACCCCACTGGGTATGTCACAGCAAACTGGAGGGCTCACTTACAGAGGCAATCTACAGTCACACGGACTGGATTATAGTATTGGCCCCCAATAACCACCGGGAGGTGGAGGAACACAGAGGTTTATGTTTAGGGAGAGGTGCAGAACAGAACTGTCATAGTGGGGGACTTTATCTTCCCTCGCATTGACTGGATCTTGCTCAATGCTGAGATGCTCAAGATTTCTTCAGCGATTCCGAGGAGTGTTTGAAACATTATGTACAGAGCCCCACCAGAGGCGAGAACAGACGGGAATTAGTTTAGGGAAACGAGCCAGGCCAGCTGACGATCACAATTTATTTTGTTCGTTAGTTATGAGTAAGACAGAAGCCAAGGGGCATTGATTGGGAGCAGCCACTGTCAGACAAGTCGACATCTGACATGTGGGAGTTGTTTAAAGACCCGCAGCTCAGAGTTCAGGAGCAGCATGTTCCTGTAAGGAGTAAGGACAAGGACGGTAAGGTAAGGGAACTTTGGATGAATGGAGAGATCCTGAATTTAGTCAGAAGGATATGGAAGGTTTATGAAGCTAAAATCAGACTGGGTATCTTTGGAATATAAAGATAGCGGGGAAATGCGAAAGCTGGTGATAGGAAAGGCCAAATGGGGCCTCAAACCGTCCTCGTGGAGTGGGATCAAAGATAATCCCAAGGCCTCTTGATTTATATTAGTTAAACAGGGATAACCAGAGACTGGAAAGGTCCACTCAAGATTAAAGGAGGAATGATGTGGTTGAAGTCAGACCAAGTGGCTGAGGTACTAAATGAGTCCGTTGTGTCAATATTTACCGAGGAGAAGGAATTGAATGTCAATGAAAACAGAGCGAGACATGCTAATGTGCAGAGAAATGTTGAGATTAAGGAGGAGGCTGTGCTGGGATATCTGAAAAGCAATAAGATGGATGAGACTCCAAGAACTGAAGGCATATATCCTACAATAGTGAAAGAAGCAAGTGAGCAGATTGCTGGGGATTTGACAAGGATCTATGTCGGGGTCCCCAACTTTGTTTGCACCGCAGGCCCATTTAATATTTATTGACAATATTCTTACGGACCGGCCAGCGGGGGGGAGGGGGGAGGGGTAGGGGTAATATATACCAGATTGCAGGTGAAACTATAAGTCACTTATAAGTGGCTAATTAATACACTCAATTTTGTTTCTAAAGGGTTTATCTAAAGAATTTAGTATTAAACACACAGTGCATATTTTCCTCCCATGAATACAGTGATAAGTCAATTATAGGGCACTTATAAGTCAATAGCATCATAACATATTAAGTAACATATGGATATTAAACACACAGCACCTATTATTCCCGTATGAACATATAAAATCATTGCAACACACCAATATCGGTGAATCAGTAAGAGTCCTGGGCTTGTTTTCCTGCAATAAGGTGGTCTCATCGAGGGGTGATGGGAGACAGCAATACTCAAAGGGGGCTCCTTATGTCCTGATGAAGGGTCTCGGCCTGAAATGTCGACAGTGCTTCTCCTTACAGATGCTGCCTGGCCTGCTGTGTTCTACCAGCATTTTGTGTGTGTTGTTTGAATTTCCAGCATCTGCAGATTTCCTCGTTTTTGCTCCTTATATCCAGTCTATTCCGCAATTTAGTTTTTGTTGCATTCATTGCAGAAAACCCCGCTTCACAGAGATATGATGTTGGAAACGGAAGCAACGTTTTCTGTCCTTTCATGGCTATCTCAGGATATTCAGCCTTGACTTTGATCCAGAATGCCGGCAGAGATGTTACGTTAAAAATATTTTTCAACCCACCATCATTTGCAAGCTCGAGGGGTTGATCTTCCCGCGCTGACATGGATAGCTGTCATTCTCCCCTGAAGTTTGCAGACTGTCATTCAGGAGCAACCACTTTGACTCGGGTAGTGAAACCAGACAGCCGTCCAGTCATAGCTGCAGCCCCATCTGTGCATATTCCAACACAGAATGACCAGTCCGGTTTGCCTAACATGTAGTCATTCAAAGACTTGAACAGTTCTGCCCCAGTTGTGTTAGTTGGCGGTGGCATTGCGCACAACGTATCCTCGTGCACATCGTCTTGAAATATATATCGCTCATAAACCAGCAGTGTTACCTTGTTGTCGCATTGGTAGACTCGTCGACCTGGATAGCATACCATGGTGACTCGTTAAGCCGTTCTAACATCTATGCTTCGATGTCCTCCGCTTTGTCATCGATTCTCCTTGAAACTGTGGTAGCTGGAAGAGAAACCTGTGCCATCTTGTTAGCAGCAGCTTCTCTCAACTGTTCACAGCACATGTCCTTGGCAGCAGGCAGAATCAATTCTTCCCCAACAGTGAAAGGCTTCTTAGCCTCAGCAATATGGCTAGCCACTAACTATGACGCTCTCAGAGCAGCAGCATTTGTGGAGGTGGTGGCTCTCAGCACCCGCTTGAGTCCCACTTGCTCACATTTTTTCCACTCAAAAAACTTAAAGGGTTTGTCTTTAAGTGCAGGGAGCTGGGACTCAAGATGCCGAAGTAGTTTTGAGGGCTTCATTGCCTCATTAGACAGCATGTCTCCACATATCACACACAGGGGCTTGGAGCATACGAGTCACCGGTCGCAATAACGCCATATTTTATGTGCGACTCGTCGTATTTTCTGTTGAAGGAAGCTTTCTTTTTTTTTGTAGTCTTGGCCTCAGCCGTCTCTGCGTGGTCGTCATCATTGGGCCTTTTATGTCCCCCACCACCTCTTCCAAAGAAACTCTCAAGCGACATTTGTTTTTTACTCATACCGACTGATGACCTTGCGTGCATTCAAGTTCAACAGTGGCGTGACAGGGAATGAGGAAAGGTGAAGCTGACTCATATCGTTTCATATCACCAAATCATATCGATTCTTCACAGCCTGGCAGCACTTGTTTTGCGGCCCGGTGGTTGGGGACCACTGATCTGAGACACTCCAGAGTTGTTTTGAGGTGACAGACAGGCAGGCACTCTGTGAGCCACATGGAGAGGACAATGATGGGCTCACAGAGTGCATCACTGGTTACATGAACTTCTGTGTGGACTGCAATGTTCCAGCAAGAACTGTCCTTCGTTATTCAAATAAGAAGTCATGGGTAACAAAGGACATTAAGGACATCCTGAACGCTAAAAAGAGGGCATTTAGAGATGGAAATAGGGAGGAGCTGAGGACAATACAGAGGGACCTGAAAGCCAAGATCAGGGAGGCTAAAGACAGGTGTAGGAGGAAGCACGAGGAAATCTGCAGATGCTGGAAATTCAAACAACACACACAAAATGCTGGTGGAACACAGCAGGCCAGGCAGCATCTATAGGAAGAATCACAGTCGACATTTCGGACCGAGACCCTTCGTCAGGACGCTTGAGTGGAAACTCCAGCACAACATGACAGAGGTCTGGAGTGGGATGAGGACCATCACTGGGTTCAGGCAAACCAGCAACAGAGGAACTGAAGGCAATGTGGACAGGGACGACAAACTTAACCTGTTCTTCAACAGATTTGACACTGTGGCCCCGGCCCATCCCCCACACGATTCATCTGTTGTCGGCCCCCAACCAACACATACTCCACTCTCCCCTCCTACTCCTCCTCACAGCCCCCCACCCTGCTCTCAGGACTACACCCCTCCCCCACCTGAAACCACCATGGTGGGCTTCACAGCTGAACAGGTGAGAAGACAGCTGAAACGTCTCCACCCAAGCAAGGCGGCAGGCCCGGATGGTGTCAGCCCCAGGGTGCTCAAAGGCTGTGCCCCCCAGCTATGTGGAGTACTTCACCATGTCTTCAAGCTGAGCCTGAGTCTCCAGAGGGTTCCCGCCAGCCCCGACTAGGAGTTGAGGATGCCATCGCCTACCTGCTGAACCATGTCTACGCCCACCTGGACAAGCCGGCAAGCACAGTGAGGGTCATGTTTTTTGACTTCTCCAGTGCGTTCAACACCCACCGCCCTGCTCTGCTCAGTGAGAAGCTGACAGTGATGCAGGTCGATGCTTCCCTGGTGTCATGGATTATTGATTGCCTGACTGGCAGACCACAGTACGTGTGCTTACAACACTGTGTCAGACAGAGTGGTCAGCAGCACTGGGGCTCCACAGGGGACTGTCCTGTCTCCCTTTCTCATCACCATCTACACCTCGGACTTCAACTACTGCACAAAGTCTTGCCAACTTCAGAAGTTTTCTGATGACTCTGCCATAGTTGGATGCATCAGCAAGGGGGATGAGGCAGAGTACAGGGCTACGGTGGGAAACTTTGTCAAATGGTGCAAGCAGAATCATCTGCAGCTTAATGAGAAAAATACTAAGGAGCTGGTGGTGGACCTGAGGAGGACCAAGGCACTGGTGAGCCCTGTTTCCATCCAAGGGGTCAGTCTGGACATGGTGGAGGATTACAAATACCTGGGGATACGAATTGACAATAAACTGGACTGGTCAAAGAACACTGAGGCTGTCTACAAGAAGGGTCAGAGCCGTCACTATTTCCTGAGGAGAATGAGGTTCTTTAACATCTACCGGAGGATGCTGAGGATGGTCCATGAGTCTGTGGTGGCCAATGCTATCATGTTTGCTGTTGTGTGCTGGGGCAGCAGGCTGAGGGTAGCAGACACCAACAGAATCAACAAACTCATTCGTAAGGCCAGTGATGTTGTGGGGGTGGAACTGGACTCTCTGTGGGTTGTGTCTGAAAAGAGGATGCTGTCCAAGTTGCATGCCATCTTGGACAATGTCTCCCATCCAATGCACAATGTACTGGTTAGGCACAGGAGTACATTCAGCCAGAGACTCATTCCACCGAGATGCAACACTGAGCCTCATAGGAAGTCATTCCTGCCTGTGGCCATCAAACTTTACAACTCCTCCCTCGGAGTGTCAGACAACGGGAGCCAATACGCTGGTCCTGGACTTATTTCCACTTGGCATAATTTACTTATTATTTAATTATTTGTGGTTTTATATTGCTATATTTCTACACTATTCTTGGTTGGTGCAACTGTAACAAAACCCAGTTTCCCTCAGGATTAATAAAGTATGTCTGTCTGTCTGTGTCCTGAATTGCAACATTTGAGGTCCCTCAGTACTGGAGTGTAGCAAATGTTGCAGCTTTGATCAAGAAAGGAAATAACTAGAACCTAGGGATCTATAAGCAAGGCAGCCTCATTTCAGTGGTGGAGAAGCTACTGGGGAGGATACTGAGGTACAGGGTTTATGCACATTTGGAAAGGCACGGCCTGCTCAGGGACAATCAGCATGGCTTTGTGCAGGCAGATCACACTTGATAAAGCTGATTGAGGTTTCTGAGGAGGTGATACAGACTCTAAGATATAGGATCAGAAATAGGCCATTAGGCCCATCAAATCTGCTCCGTCATTTCATCGTGGCTAATCCATTTTCCCTCAAAGCCCCAATCCCCTGCCTTCTCCCTGTAACCCTTCATGATCTGACCAATCAAGAATCTACCAACCACTGCCTTAAATATACATAAAGTCTTGGCTCCAGTTGCCCGCAGATTCACCTCTCTCTGGCTAAAGAAATTCCTCATCTCCACATTCTACAATGCTCTATTCTGAGGCTGCGTCCTCTGGTCTCAGGCACTCCCATCCTCCGCACATCCACTTTATCAAGGCCTTTCACCATTCGAAAGGTTTCAATTAGGTCAGCCCTCGTTGACCTAAATTCCAGTGAGTACAGGCCCAGAGCAATCAAACGCTCTTCATATGCCAAGCTGTTTCATCCTGGAGGTAATTTTGAGAATCTCCTTTGAAACACATCCAGTTTCAGCTCATCCTTCCTAAGATAAAGGGCCCACAAATGCTCACAATACTCCAGTGAGACCTCACCAGTACTTTATAAAGTCTCAACACTGTTATGATTGGTGCAGATATTGTGGACTGAAGGGCAGGTTGCCATCTGTTCCATATTGTGTACTGACGAATATGTTTGATCTACCAGCTATTGCAGGGACATGGTTACAGAGTCTTGCACTGGGAATTTGACATTCCTACATGTTTAATGTTCCACACGGAATCGGCAAAATGGAAAGGAGCAGGGTGGATTTGTTCATAACGTGCTGGTGAAGGGGTGGATACAGTGCCATCAAAAGTATTCAGTCTCCTTTGGAGGTTTTCATGTTTATTGTTCTGCAACGTTGATTCACAGTGGATTTAATTTGTCTTTATTTTCCCACACTGATCAGCAGAATGGACTCTCTGGTCTCAAAGTGAAAAACAGATCTTTACAAAGTGATCTAATTAATTGCAAATATAAAACACAAAATAAATTAATTGCATTGGTATTCACCTCCTTCAAGTCAAGTTGACGCACATTTGTCAGTAATTACCGTTGGCTCTATGTGGACAGGTCTCTATGCGCTTTGCACATCTGGACACTGAAAATTTTCCCCATTCTTCTTTACAAAACTGCTGAAGCTCTGTCAGATTGCATGCGGTTCATGAATGAACAGATCTTTTCAAGTCCAGTTACAAATTCTCAATTGGATTGAGGTCTGGACTCTGACTTGGCCACTCCCGGACATTAACTTTGGTTTTAAGTCATTCCTGTGCAATTTTGGTTTTATACTTGCAGTCATTCTCCTGCTGGAAAATGAATCTTCTCCTAAGTCACAGTTCGCTTGCAGACTGAATTAGGTTTTCCTCCAAGATTTCACTGTATTTGGCTGCATTCATTTTACCCTCTACTTTTCTGAGCCTTTCAGGGCCTGCTGCAGTGAAACATCCCCACAGCAAGATGCAGCCTCCACCAGGCTGGGATGGTGTGTTTTTGATGCTGTGCGGTGTTTGTCTTGCGCCAAGCTTAGTGTTTAATCTGATGGCCAAAAAGGTCAATTTTGTTTCATCAGACTATAGAACCTTCTTCCAGTTGACTTCGGAGTCTTCTGGCAAACTCCAGGTGAGATTTCATGAGAGCTTTTTTCAACAATGGCTTTCTCTTTGCCACTCTCCCAAAAAGCTCTGACAGGTGAAGCATCTCGGCAACAGTTGTTGTCTACACAGTCTCTCCCATCTCAGCCACTGAAGATTGTGATTTCTCTAGAGTTATCATAGGTCTCTGGTTAGCCTCCCTCACTCGTCCCCTTCTTGCACAGTCACTCAGTTTTTGAGGATGGCCTCATCCTGGCAGATTTACAGCTCTGCCATATTCTTTCCATTTCAGGATGAGTGACTTAACTGTACTCCAAGGGATGTTCAGTGACTTGAAAATTTTCTTGTATCCATCTGCTGAATTGTGATTTCCAATTACCTTTTTGCAGAGCTGCTCAGAGTGTTAATTTGTTTTTATGGTGTAGTTTCTCCCAGAATACTGACTACCAACAGTCGTGTATTTTTACTACAATCAATTGAAACACCTTGACTCACAGAGTCCTCCACTTAACTGATAATGTAATTCCTAAAACTGTACCAGTGATGATTTGGGGGTGAATATTTATACAGTCAATTATTTTGCGTTTTATATCTGTAATTAATTTCAAGCACTTTGTGGAGATCTGTTTTCACTTTGACACAAAAGTCTTTTTCTCTTGATCAGTCAAACAAATGTCAAATTCAATCCACCGTCATTCAAAGTTGTAAAACATTAAAACATGAAAACTTTAAAGCAGCATGAATACTTTTCATAGGTACCTTACATGTAGGGACAGTGATGGTGAAAGGGGAGGGAAAGAAGACACAGGGAGGAGTGGTCTCAGGATGCTCAGGTGTTCCTCCCGATGGGATAAAACACAAAAGGGTAAATATCAAAGAGAGATGAGAATGGAGCAGTGATTGTCATGAGAGATTTAATCGGAAGCAAATTGATGTACCACAACATCGAGTACCTCTACTCTGTGAGCTGCAACAACAACAATCTGCCAGTGGCAATGCATTCTAGTTCCATTTCCCATTCACATACTGACATATTGGTGCCTTACACGTGTTTTAACCAGTGGTGGGGCGGTAATGGGGACAAGCTGTCACTTCCTATAAATTACTGCTTCAAATTGTCTCTGTCAACCAAGTCCAGCTCCTGGCTTTTATCGCTTAGCTACGAAGCCTGACAGACTCTTTCTTAGTGACGGGGAGGGTCTAAATGGGTTTACTGGCATCATATAACTAACCGCTAAGGGCAGATGGGGCTTTCACTCTCTCTGGTTCTCCACCTCCTTCGTGTCATCCCATGGTCCAACGTTCTCTCCTACTGGATTCCTTTCTCTTCATCTCTTTGCCTTTCCTGTCTGTCACCCAGGTCTTCACATTATCATCCCTCCACAAAACAACCCCCTCCCCCACTCACTTGTCCTCCCCCCCCTCCCTGCACCTTATTCTGGCTACTGTCCCTTTCTTGCTAATCCTGATGAAGGTTCTCAGCCCAAAATGTCGACTCTTTGCTGAGTTCCTGCAGTATTTTGTGCGTGTTTGTGTCAGTCTGTGTGGTCATTGAGCTGATCAAACTGGTACAGTCAAAGAGGAAATTGTGGAGTGGTCAGAGACAGTTTCTTACAGCAGGACCTTACCCAGGAACGAGACATCTCATATGTAATCTGTATAACGAGGTGGGATTAAAGAGAGATCTTGTGGTGAAGTATCCCAGAAGAAGTGATCACAATGTGGGAGAACTCCAGACCACAGATTGATGGTGAACACCAGGGTCCAGAACCAGTGTCCTCAACCTAAATAAAGGCAATTATGGAGACGTGACAGTGGCGTTGTCTGGGGCAGATGGGGTAAATATGCTTAGGGACAAGTCAATAATGAGCAGTGGCGATGTTTAAGGAGACTGTTCATAACAGTCAGCAGACATTGATCCCGATTCTACAGAGGGATCACAGAGAGCAAAGAACGTTCTGTGGTCAATGGAGTTCAAGGGAAACAATAAATCAAAGAGCATAAAAAGAGGCAAGGGTTGGCAGTAGAAAAGAGGATCAGGATTTTTCCAGGAACCAGTGATGAGACAAAAGCTAAAACTAACAAGGAAAAAGCAGATAGGTTAACTCAATAATTTTAATTAGTGTTCACAGTGGGGACACAGCAAACATCCCAGAGATATCGAACAGTGACATTTCAACATTGTCCCATAATGTGTAACAATCACCAACACAAGGGTGAAACTAAAGGGACTAAAAGCAAACATTTCCAGGTCCCAACGACCAGCACTGAAGTCTGGAGAGAAAGTACAGACACTGAAGTCTGTCAAAACTCACTGTTACAGAAAGGTCCCAGTGGAGTTGAAAACCATTGTTGAAGAAGGGTGGAAGATAAAAAGCAGGTGACTGTAGTCCAGTTAACTTCACTTCAGCTACTGGAGTCTATAATCTGTGAAGAAATAACAAGTCATTTAGAAAAGTTTAATGTGATTGAACTGAGTCAACAGGGTTTACAGTCAGATTCACACAGCACAGAAACGAGCCCTTCAGCTCAAATGGTCCACACTGACCAAAGTTCCCATCTGAGCTTGTGGTCTGTAACCCCCTCATCACCACATTAAGAACAAGGCTATCCTCCTCCTTATCCCATATCCTTCAAAACCTTTCCTTCCCATCTACCTGTCCAAGTACTTTTCTTAAATATACCTGACTCAACCATCCCCCCGGCAGCTCACTCCATACACTGACCAGCCTGTGTGTGGAAAAGTTGCCCTTCAGGCTCCTATTAAATCTCATCTCAAACCAATGCTCTTCAGTTCTTGATTCCCCTACCCTGACAAAAATATTGTTATCTTTGACTCAACCCAGGCCACTTATTATTTTATACACCTCTGCAATATCGCCACTCATTCTCCAACTTCCCAAGGAAAATTATCCAAAACACTTCCCACAAATCAGTCCTTCGAGATCCAGTAACATGCCCGTAAATCACCTCTGCACTCTTTCCAGCTCAATGGTGTCTGTCATACTGCATGATCACTAAAACTAAACACTATTTATGAAATGCGGCCAAACCAACGTGTTGTACAACCGCACCATTTCATCCCAGCTTCTATATCCGGTGCCCTGACTGAAGGCCAGTGTTCCAAAAGCCTCGTCACCACCCTGTCCATCTGGAACCTGGTTTTTGTCCCTGTAACCTGGGTTACTGAATGTTAAGTCATGGTTGACAAACATACCAGAGATTTGAGACTTTACAGAAGAAGTTGGAGAAGTGGTGATTTTGGATTTTCAGGAGCCATTTGCCAATGTCTCACATGAAAGACTGGTGCACAAGACCAGAGCTCAGTACTGGGAAGGAAGTGTGTTAATATTGACTGAAGACTGGTTGTCATACTGAGACAGAATAACAGGTCTGTTTCAGGCTGGGATGACATAACTACTGGACTGTTGAGGTGTTGCCTGCACAACAAAATAGAGACGGGTGCAGTGAGGGGTTCATAAGACCATATATGACCAAAATTCAGAGGTGAATGGTTCATTGACATTTATTGCTGGGGCATTAGTGCAGAGAAACAGAGCAGTGTTGCTACAGTGTCAGACAAATGCACATTGATGGATTTTGGGAAGTTAAAGCAGGTCAGCACATACCCAGTGAATGGCAGGGTCCTGAGGAGTGTTGATGAAAAGATAAACCTGAGGCACAGGTAAATAGTTCCCTGAAAGTGCCAACACAGGTAGACAAGGTGGTGAAGAAGGTGCATGAAATGCTTAGCTTCATCAGCAAAGGCTCTGAGAGGAGTTGGGACATCACATTACAGTTGTACAAATCAATAATTACCCCACACCAGGAGTACCCTGTGCAGTTCTGGTCACCATGAGAGGAAGGATGTGATTAAGCTGGAAAGGTGCAGAAACGATTCACAGGAATGGAACCTGGACTGGGGGCTTGAGTTACAAGGAAAGATCAGACTGACTGGGACTATTTTCCCTGGAGTGAAGGAGGCTGAGGGAAGACCTGACAGAAGTTTATAAAACTATGAGAGGTGCCAACAAGCTAGACAGTCAAAATCACTTCCTCAGGTTAGAAATATCAAATATGAGAAAGCACAGCTGTAAAATGCCAGGGTGAGAATTAAAAAGTCTATTTCAGGGCAGGTAATATTTCTGTTTCCATACGGCAAGTGGTGAGGGCAGAGTATGGGTTGCCTTAGGGAGTGGTGGAAGTAGATATGATAATGACATTTAACAGCGTTTTAGATAAGCCATGAATATTCAGAGCATTGAAGCACATGAATTATACGCAGGCAGAAGAGATTTAGTTCCATTTGACATCGTGCTCAGCACAGACGTCATGGGAAGAAGGGCCTGTTCCTGTGCTGTACTGTTCTGTGTTCTCTGTGAGCCTCAGTGATGGGGGAGTCTTTAGCCGGGGTCACAGACAGGTGTATCTGTGGCAAGGAGAGAGACTGCAGGATGGTGCATTACCCCCCTGGTACCAGGACCAAGGATGTAACTGAACAAGTACAGGCCATTCTGAAAGGGCAGGGTGAGCAGACACAGATTGTGTCCATATTGGTTCTAACAAAAGAGACAAAGTCCTGCAAAGAGACTGAGGGAGTTGGGGAAAAAATTAAGTAGAAACACTGTGGTGAGGAGGGGGGTAATCCCAGTGTCACCTGCTAGTGTGGGAAGAAAGAAAAAGGTGGTACAGTTATATGTGTGGCTCACAAGCTGGTGCAGGACGGAGGATTTTTGTTACATGGATCATTGGGCTCTCTTTCAGGAGAGGAGTTGGGAAGAGTGAAAGGTCAGTAGTGGAGTTGACGGATGTGGATCAGCACATGTGACCAACTAACCGATTTGTCTTTGGACAGTGGGAGGAAAGCTGGGCAGCGGTGTTAGCTGTGAGGAGGATGCTAAGAGGATGCAGGGTGACTTGGATAGGTTAGTTGAGTGGGCAAATTCATGGCAGATGCAATTTAATGTGGATAAATGTGAGGTTATCCACTTTGGTTGCAAGAACAGGAAAAAAGATTATTATCTGAATGGTGGCCGATTAGGAAAAGGAGAGATGCAACGAGACCTGGGTGTCATTATACACCAGTCATTGAAGGTGGACATGCAGGTACAGCAGGCGGTGAAAAAGGCAAATGGTATGTTGGCATTCATAGCAAAAAGATTTTTGTACAGGAGCAGGGAGGTTCTACCGCAGTTGTACAAGACCTTGGTGAGACTGCACCTAGAATATTGTGTGCAGTTCTAGTCCCCTAATCTGAGGAAAGACATTCTTGCCATAGAGGGAGTACAGAGAAGGTTCACCAGATTGATTCCTGGGGTGGCAGGACTTTCATATGAAGAAAGACTGGATCTACTAGGCTTATACTCACTGGAATTTAGAAGATTGAGGGGGGATCTTATTGAAACGTATAAAATTCTAAAGGGATTGGACAGGCTAGATGCAGGAAGATTGTTTCAGATGTTGGGGAAGTCCAGAACGAGGGGTCACAGTTTAAGGATATAGGGGAAGCCGTTTAGGATCGAGATGAGGAGAAACTTCTTCACACAGAGAGTGGTGAATCTGTGGAATTCTCTGCCACAGGAAACAGTTGAGGCCAGTTCATTGGCTATATTTAAGAGGAAGTTAGATATGGCCCTTGTGGCTAAAGGGATTGAGGGTACAGAGAGAAAGCAGGTACAGGGTTCTGAGATGGATGATCAGCCATGATCATACTGAATGGCAGTGCAGGCTCGAAGGGCCGAATGGCCTGCTCCTGCACATATTTTTTATGTTTCTATTAGAAATAAAAGAATAAAAAGTTACCGCAAACAGTCTAACATGAGGGGTGCCGTCACTTCCCCGGCTATAGGTTGAGTCATTACAGAGCCGAGGGTCCGAATGACTTCAACCCGTGTTGATGCCATTTGCCCAGGACACCACTGCATAGTTAATGAGCACAGTGGCACTGAGGGGCTGAAGTGTGTTTGTGTCAGTGCCGGGTGTGGAACAGTTAATGCAGACGTACTTAGAGCCTGGAATAGTACATGGCACAGTGATTCAGCCATTACAGAGAAGGGCAGGACTGGTAGCGAAACATTCCAGGATTCAGATTCAGACAGTCCAGAGGGAGGTGAATGAGGCTGGGGAGCTGTACTGCTGATCAGGCAGAATGTCACAAATTCAAGTTCATCCAGTGAGACAATGCGGGTAGAACTCAGGAATAAGAAGAGTGCAATCACTGCGATGGGATTGTACTGTAGGGCTCCAAACAACCAGTGAGAGAGAGGAACAGATATGTCAGCAGGTTATGGGCTGATGTAAAAACAACAGAGCAGCTTTGCTGAGTGAATAATCTCCCCAGTGACTGGGACTCCCTTACCACCTGAGACTTGGATGGGGCATTATTTGTTAAATGTGTTCAGCAAGGTTTCCTGAAACAGTATGTAGATGGTCCACCAGGGAGG
Source organism: Hypanus sabinus (assembly GCF_030144855.1). Classification (NCBI taxonomy): domain Eukaryota; kingdom Metazoa; phylum Chordata; class Chondrichthyes; order Myliobatiformes; family Dasyatidae; genus Hypanus; species Hypanus sabinus. The sequence continues at coordinate 6,460,685 of NC_082736.1, forward strand.
GAGACATTCTTGACTTTGCTTTGGGAAATATGGGACTCACCAGAGTGGTGGCGGGAACAACCAGTGTACACAGAGGAATTAGACAGGTCCTTCAGGGGAAATAACCTGCAGAGCTGTGGGGACAGAGTGGGGAATGGGACTGTGGAAATGTTGTAGCAGGAGTTGGTATAAACTTGATGGGTCAGATAGTCCAGACCATCCCAGAATGATCCTGTGACCAATAACAGTCTGAAAAAATCATTCTGGTCTCCAGTCAATCTTCCAAACTCCAGGGTGGACAAGAGCAATTGTGTAATGAGGACACACTTCTGTAAAAACACTGACAGTGTATTCCAAGCACACTGAGCTGCCAGAGCACAGCACCTGCCAGTGAGGACACAGACAAGTACAACACCCGGCTCTCTAATAAAAAGTTCAAAGCTGAAAGTAAATGTAATATCAAAATACATTTCTGTCATCATACGCAACCCCGGGATTTATTTTCTTGTGTGCGTACTGCTGGTTTGTTAGAGCTGTTGGGGAGGGTATAAACTGATTTGTCAGGGGCGTGAGAACTGGCATGAAAGTACTTAGGATAGTACGGTTGGTAAAGAAAGAAAAGATAGCATGCAGTCACACTGTCAGGAAGAGCGAGCTGATGGTAGGACATAACTGCAGCCAGCAGAGGGATGCAGAATCAATAAGGGTAGCAAATCCAATACTTGAAGTGTTGTACCTCAATGCACAGCATATAAAAAATAAGGTGGATAATCTTATTGCCCTACTACAGATTGTCATGTATAATGTGATCATCATTGAATCACAGCTGAAAAATATTTATAGTTGAGAGCTAAATGCCCAAGTTAGACATATCGGAGGGACAGGAAGGTAGGCAATGAGGATAGCATGGCTCTGCTGGTAAAGAATGGTATCAAATCAGTAGGAAGATGAGCCATTGGATCGGAAGATGTTGAATCATTGTGAGCAGAGTTTAAAAAATCTGCAAGTGTGAAAGGACATTGATGCAGTTATAAACAGGCCGTCAACAGTTGTTTGGATGTGGACCACAGATTACAACAGGAAATGGAAAAGGCATGTCAGAAGGCAATGTTATTGGAGATTTCATGGGAGATTTCAACAACCAGGTCAATTGGGAGAATCAGGTTGGAAATAGATCTCAAGAAAGTGAGTTTGTTGAATGCCTAAGAGATGGCTTTTTAGAACAATTTGTCGTTGAGCCTACGAGGGAATCAGCTATACTGGATTGTGTGTTATTTAATGAACAGCAGGCAATCAGGGAACTTAAGGTAAAAGAACCCTTAGGAGGCAGTGATCACAGTATCATTGAGTTCAACTTGAGTCCAGGATAAGCGTATTCCAGAAACAAATAAATACTCAAATGGCAAAATAGTACAACTGTGGCTGAAAAGGAAGTCAAAGCTAATGTAAAACCAAAAGGGAGGGCATAAAACAAAGAAAAAAATAGAATACAGAGGATTGGGAAGCTTCTAACACCTTACAGAGAGCAACCTAAAGAGGATAAAGATTAAATATGCAAGCAAACTAGCAAATATTATCAAAGTGAATCGTTGAAGCTTTTTCAAGTATGTCAAACATAAAGGAGAGATGAGACTGGATACTGGATTGCTAGAAAATCAGGCCAGAGGAAGAATAATGGGGTGGTGGGGGGGCGGGGGAAGGTGATGGCAGATGAACTAAATGAGTATTTGGCATCAGTGGAAGTTACTAGCCATGTGCCAGATGTTGAAGGGAGTGAGGGGAGAGAAGGGAGTTCAGTTATTATTATAAGGGAAAGGTGCTCAAAAAGCTGAAAGTCCTGAGGGTATATCAGTCACCTGGACCAGATGAACTGGACCCTAGGATTCTGACAGAGGTAGCGGTAGAGATTGTGGTGCCATTAGTAATGATCTTTCAAGACGTATTGGACTCTGGCATGGTGCTAGGGGACTGGAAAATTGCAAATGTCACTCCACTCTTTAAGAAAGGAGGAAGGCGGCAGAAAGGAAATTATAGACCAGTTAGTCTGACTTCAGTGGTTGGGAAGATGCTGGAGTTAATTGTTAAAGATGAGGATATGGAGTATTGGAAAGACAGGACAAGAAAGGACAAAGTCAGCATGGATTCCTTCAGGGGAAATCTTGAATGATGAACCTGTTGGAATGCTTTGAGATTACACGCAGGATAAATAAAGGGGATGCAATGGATGTCATATATTTGGACTTTCAAAAGGCCTTTGACAAGGTGCCACACATGAGGCTGCTTACCAAGTTAATAGCCCATGGTATTACAGGAAAGTTACTGGCGTGGTTAGAACATTGGCTGATTGGTAGAAGGCAGCATGTCAGCAAGTGGGAATAAAAGGATCCTTTCTGGTTGGCTGCCAGTGAGTAGTGGTGTTCCGCAGGGGTCGGTGTTGGGACCACTTCTGTTTATGCTGTTTATCAATGATTTAAACGATGGTATAGATGGATTTGTTGCAAGTTTGCAGATGACAATAAGGGCAGGTACTGTTCAGGAAACAGGTAGGCTGCAGAAGTACTTTGACAGATTAGGAGAATTGGCAAGACAATGGCAAAGGAAATACAATGTTGGAAAATACATGGTCGTGCACTTTGGTAGTAAAAATACACGTACAGACTATTTTCCAAATAGGGAGAAAATCCAAACATCTGAGATGCAAAGGGACCTGGAGTCTTCGTGCAAACCAGCCAAAAAATAACTTGCAGGTACAGTCGGAGGTGAGGAATGCCAAAGCAATGTTAGCATTCACATCAAGCGGTTAGAATACAAGAGCAGGGATGTGATGCTGAGACTTTATAAGGCATTGGTGAGGCCTCACCTTGAGGATTGTGAAGCGTTATGGGCTCCTCATCCAAGAAAAGATGTACTGGCACTGCAAAGGGTTCAGAAGAAGTTCACAAGGGTGATTCTGGGAATGAAACGGTTATCATACGAGGAACATTTGATAGCTCTGGGTCTGGACTCGCTGGAATTTCGAAGGATGGGGGGGGGGGGGAAATCTCATTTCAAATGCTGAAAGGCCTAGACTGAGTACATGTGGAAAGGATGCTTCCTATGGTGGGGGAGTCTAGGACGAGAAGACACAATCTCAGGATAGAAGGTTGTCCATTTGAAACAGAAATGCAGAGAGATTCTTTAGTCAGAGGGTGGTGAATTAATGCAATTTATATCCACAGGCTGCTGTGGAGGCTATGTCCTTGGGTCTACTTAAGGCAGAGCTTGATAGGCTCATGATTGGACACGGCATCAAGGTTTGCAAGGACAAGACCAGGGAGTGGGGATGCAAAGGGAAAAAAGGGTCAGCCATGATTGAATGGGAGTAGACTCGACGGGCCAAATATCCTAATTCTGCTGCTATGCTGTACGGCCTTACTCAGTAAATCCAAGAACCACAACAGAAAGACGCACCCAACAGGGTGGCCAAATCACCAATGTGCAAACGACAATAAATTGTGTAAATACAAGAGAGAAAATAATAATATTGTGGTGACCCACTTCCCAGCTCTCTCGAACCGGCTCACAAAGTGGCGAGCACCGGCATTGAGGCTGGTCCCAAAGAGGGCACCAAGCCTGCTTCACCAACAAGGGGAAAAGCCCGAGCACGGGATGGGACTGAGCGCGGGAACCGGAAGGCTTTAAAGCGAGGCCGTGCAGCTTGAATAAACATCTTTTGCAACTGCAGCTCACTGACTATGTGTCGTTATTTCAGCGCTGCGTGTAGAACACCGCTACAATTGGTGACCCCGACGGCCCAAACGATATTTGGACCGGAGATGAACGACGCCACATCGGTTCCTGCATTTTCATTAAAACTGCCAAGCTTCAGGACGCTGCGACCTCACCTATGGTTTCAGCAAGCAGAAGCCCAATTCCACATTCGGCAGATAAACTCGGATGCCACTTGTTACTACCACGTGGTGAGCTCCCTCGACCAGGAGACAGCCGCTCAGGTTGAGGAGTTCATACAGTCGCCCCTGGAGGAGGACAAATACACAGAATTCAAAGCCCTGGTCATAAGGACTTTCGGACTCTCACGACGGGAGCAAGCTGTCCACTTACTGCACCTGGATGGCTTGGGGGACAGGCCACCGTCAGCTTTGGTGAACGAGATGCTGTCCCTGGCCGGAGGTCACAAGCCCAGCCTCATGTTTGAGCAGGCGTTCCTGGAGCAGCTGCCTGAGGACATACGTCTGCTGCTGTCTAACGTGGATTTCAGTGACCCCCACCACCCCCCCGGAAGGTGGCGGCCTAGGCAGACGTGCTGTGGAAAGCCAAGGAGAGTGGGACGTCCGTCGCACAGATCACCAGGCCAGGCTCCCAGCAGCAGACCAGACCGGGCCTGGCCGCAGAGCCCACTAACCCCAGAGGCAGGGGTGAGGAGACCAACGGACAATGGTGCTTCTACCACCAGCGGTGGGGCGCAGAAGCCCGTCGCTGTAGCCCGCCCTGCAAGTTCCCAGGGAATGCCACATAGAGACATGGTATCAGAATAGCCTCCTGCATGTCTGGGACAAGCAGTCGGGACGCTGCATTTTGGTTGACACCGGAGCCAACATCAGCGTCTTACCTCCGACGTGTTACGACACCCGCCACAGAGAATCGGGTCCCACCCTGAGGGCCGCGAATGGCAGCACAGTAAGGACCTACGGCAGCCATACGGTGCAGCTACACACTGGCCACCGTAGCCCAACCGCTCCTGGGAGCAGATTTTTTGCGAGCTCACAGCCTACTGGTCAACCTGCCAAGGAAGAGACTGGTCCACGCTGAGACTTTTCAAACGTTCTCCCTGGGTGAAGCCCAGTTGCCGGCCCCACACATCGACTCCATCACGCTGTCTGACAATGACTTCACCAGAGTCCTGGCAGGTTTCCCATCGGTTCTGGTGCCGAAGTTCACGGCAGCCATGCCCAGACACGGCATACAGCACCACATCCCGATACAAGGACCACCCCGTCCTCGAAGGCTTCCCCCAGACAAGCTCCGACTGGCAAAGGAGGAGTTCAAGAGGATGGAGGAATTGGGGATCATACAGCGGTCCGACAGCCCATGGGCCTCCCCCCTGCACATGGTGCCCAAAGCAACAGGGGGCTGGAGACCACGCGGCAACTACCGCAGGCTGAACGAAGCTACAACACCGGACCGCTACCCTGTGCCGCACATTCAGGACTTTGCAGCAAACCTGCACGGCACACGGATCTTTTCCGAGGTAGACCTCGTCCGGGGACACCATCAGATCCTCATGCATCCGGACGACGTCCCCAAAATGGCACTCATCACCCCTTTCAGCCTTTTCGAATTCCTCCGCATGCCGTTCGGCCTAAAGAATGCCGCACAGACGTTTCAGCGGTTAATGGATGCGGTGGAACGCGACCTGGACTTCGCTTTCATCTATTTGGATGACATCCTCATAGCCAGCAGTAGTCGTCAGGAGCATCTGTCCCACCTTCATCAACTCTACACCCGACCGAGTGATTACGGCCAAATGCCAGTTCGGATCGACACCTTCGTCTTCCTGGGCCACAGGATTACTAAAGACGGGGCAACCCCTCTGCCCGCCAAGATAGACGCGGTCCGTCATTTCCCCCAAACCAACATAATCAAAGGCCTTCAGGAATTTGTGGGTATGGTAAATTTCTACCACCGCTTCCTCCCTTCAGCAGCCTGAATCATGTGCCCCCTGTTCGCCCTGATGTCAGATAAGGGCAAGGACATGACCTGGGATGAGGAGTCCGCCGCCGCTTTCATTAAAACCAAAGAAGCCTTGGCAAACGCCGCGATGCTAGTGCACCCCAGAATGGACGTCCCTACCGCCCTCACAGTGGCGCATCTAACACGATGGAGTCGATGGAGTGCTGGAACAACTCATCGAGGGTCGCAGGAAACCCCTGGCGTTTTTCCGCAAACACCTATGACCACCCAAGCTCAAATACAGTGCTTTCGACCGGGAACTGTTGGCGTGATAACCTGGCAATCTGGCATTTCAGGTACTTCTTAGAAGGGAGGCCCTTTACCGCGTTCACGGACCACAACCCTCTTACGTTTGTGTTCACAAAAGCATCCGACCGATGGTCGTCCCACCAGCAGCAACATCTGTCCTACATCTCCGAATGCATGATGGGTGTCCAGCATGTCTCGGGAAAGGACAATGTCGTTGCAGACGCCCTAACATCCAAGCCCTGTCCTGCGGGTAGACTATGAAGCGCTGGAGGAGGCACAGCAGGCAGACGAGAAGATCCCTAGTTACAGAACCGCAGTCTCCGGTTTGCAGCTCCAAGACCTCCCTGCAGGACCAGGTGAGAGGACCCTACTCTGTAAGGTCGCCACTGGCCAACCCCGCCCCTTCGTCCTGGCAGTGGCACATTTTCATCTCCATCCACAACTTAGCTCACCCCTCCATCTGGTCAACCGTCTGGATGGTTGCCAACAGGTTCATTTGGCACGGACTCCGCCAGCCGGTCAGTGAATGGGCCAAAACGTGAATGCACTGCCAAACAGCCAAGGCTGAGTGGCACACCAAACCCCTGCCGCAGCAGTTCCACCCCACCCGGCGGTGTTTCAACCACATTCATGTGGATATCGTGGGCCCCTGCCAGTGTCGCGAGGAGCGTGGCACCTCCAGACTATCGTGGACAGGTTCACAAGATGGCCAGAGGCAGTCCCGCTCGCCGACACCACCTCCGAATCTTGCGCCCGAGCACTGATTGCAACCTGGGTATCTCACTTGGGTGTACCGGCCCACATTACCTCCAACAGAGGCGCCCAGTTCACCTCCAGCCTGTGCTCAGCTATGCCCAGCCTTTTGGGGACACAGCTGCAAAACACAACTGCCTACCACCCACAAGCGAACGGACTAGTGGAGCGTTTCCATCTGAAATCAGCTCTCATGGCCCGCCTCAAAGGGCCTAACTGGGTGGACGAGCTTCCCTGGTTCCTGCTCGGAATCCGCACGGCGCCCAAAGAAGATCTGCATACCTCGTCGGCTGAGTTGGTGCACGGCGGACCCCTGGTCATCCCAGGAGAGTTCATACCAGCCCCAAGGGGGCAAGAGGAAGAACCCGCAGCAGTCCTGGGCAGACTACGCGAGGCTTGGTAACCTGGCCCACATACCCACTTCACAGCATGGGCAGAACCCGACCTGCGTTCCCAACGACCTGCAAAACTGTAACTGTGTTTTTGTACGACAGGGTGGACACTGGGCACCGCTACAGCGGCCCTATGAGGGGCCGTTTACGGTGTTCAGAAACAACGGGTCCACATTCGTGCTGGACGTTGTGGGGAGAGAGGAGGTTTTCACGGTGGACCAACTCCAACTGGCCCATGTGAACTTGGCGCAGCCGGTCGAGATTCAGGCACCGCGGCGCAGAGGCAGACCATCCAAACAGACTGAGGACATTGTGGGGTGTATCGCCGGTTCTCTGGGGGGCGTTTATGTGGCGACCCACTTCCCAGCGCACTCGAACTGGCTCACAAAGTTGTGAGCGCGGGCATTGAGGCCGGTCCCAAAAAGGGCACCAAGCCTGCTTCACCAGCAAGAGGAAGAGCCCGCACGCGGGACAGGTCTGTGAATATGCGCCCCCTACAGTATTCCCGCTCGGGGAGGGCAGGAACAGGAAGGCTTTTAAGCGAGGCCGCCAAGTTTGAATAAACCTCTTTTGCAACTGCAGCTTACCGACTACGTGTCTTTATTTCAGCGCTGCGTGTAGCACACCACTACAATATAGTCATAATTAAATAAATAGAGAACATGACATGCAGAATACTTGAAAGTGAAGTGATAGATTGTGGGAAACAGTTCAGTGGTGAGTTAAGTGAAGTTAAATAGAGTTATCTCCACTGGTTCTGGTTTAAAGTGACACCAGTGAATCTCTTTTTCTGGTAAACAAATAGCCTGTAACTTTCCTATCAACTTGGACGCAATTTCATGTGGCAGAACCAATGTGAGGAAGACCCAAAGTACGGTTGGTTTAAACTCCAGGCTGAAATGGCAAAGTCAGGTACAGGCCAAATCGAGGTGGTGGGTATCAGGCCCCAGATCGTATCAAAGCGACTGAACCCAATGTTTGGACGACGATTTAGACGCAGGGCCAGAATGAAAAGATCAGGTTGTTCTGCCCGAGGCCAGGGACAAAAGAAATTTAATGATAGGATCAGCTTGCATAAACAAAAAGCATAAACAATTTCAGAGTAGCCAATATCACATTGCATGGGCAACGTCAACTCTTGCAAACTTGGCCGAATGTTTTAAGTGACAGACTCGACTGATGAGAGCTGGGTAGTGGGTATAGGACACAAGGACTTTGGTAAAGTTTTCAACAAGAGTCCCCATGGTGGGCTGATCCACAGCATGGAAGCACATCGCTCAAAAGAAATCTGATTGAGTATATTCAAAATGTACTCAATCAGAGAACACAGAAGGTAATGGTTGAGGGGTGTGATTCTGACTGGACACCTGTGAAGAGTGGGCCCCACAAGAAATTCTGCTTTTTGTGAAATGATTTGGATGAAAACGAAGGAGGGCTGATTTGTTGGTCTGCAGAGACACAGAAATTGGTGCAGTTATGGATCGTGAGGAAAGTTGCCAAAGAATTCAGCAGAACATAGACCGGCTGGAAATGTGGGCAGAGAAATGAGAGATAAGTCGGTGTACTCTGGGAAGTCAAATGTCAGAGGATTTCTTTGGAATTCCTCTCCCCATCAGAGTGGCTGGAATTACAGTTACGGCAGTGACATGCTCCACCTCAGGATGTCGGAGTCACTCAGTGTCCCCGATAACTTCACATGGGGGAAGTGCACCGAGGTGCAGCTCCTGACTGCCCGTGTGAAGGAAATGAAGATGGAGATGGACAGACCGAGAGTTTCCAGGATGCTGAGACCAGAGGTTCAGTGAGTTGGTCACACTTGAGGGCAGGATGCAGACTGTTGTGTGACCATCACGACGGAAAGGGGAAGAGATAGACAGAGTAATGTCTGCCTGTGGCCGTGACCCTCAGCAACAAGTAGACTCCTTTGGATACCCCTGGGATGACGAACCAGAGACAGCAGCACGCCAGGTCGGTGGTACTGAGACCCCAGACCGATGCTCCGCGGGAGGAATGGTCAAGCAGAGCAGTGATGACAGCAGACTCACAGTACAGGGGATGTGCAGGAGATTCTGTGGCAGCAACAGAGATGACACGATGGTCTGTTGTCTTCTGGCTACTGGGGTCAGGTTCGTCTCAGATGTGAAGGATTTCCTAAAGATAAACTTGCCAGTCGAGTCAGTGGTCAGTGGTTAGAACAAAGGTAAGGAGCAAATTCCTTGGAAAAAGCTAGTGAATCTGTGCTGCCTATGTCAGGATGTTGTTCAGTGACAAGAGATCAGCATTTAACACCTTCATTTCCACAGTCCTGATCAATAAGCAATGGAACCTGGTCCCTCTGCAAATGGATCCTCGACTTCCTAACTGGGAGAATACAATCTGTGCGGATTAGTGATAATCCACACAGATTGTTCATGGAGATGGGCTAACCCCTATGGACATCAATGGATCTGGGGTTGAGAAGGTAAACAGCTTTAAATTCCTCGACATCAACATATCCGAGGATCTCACGTGGTCTATACGTACCTGCTGAGTGGTGGAAAAGGCACAACAGCACCTCGTACACCGCAGACAACTGAGGAAGTTTGCTCTGGGCCCCCAAATCCTAAGAACTTTCTACAGGGGCACAACTGGGAGCATCCCGACTGGCTGCATCACTGCCTAGTATGGGAACTGTACTTCCCTCAATCGCAGGACTCTGCAGAGTGTGTTGCGGACAGACCAGCGCATCTGTAGTTGTGAGCTTCCCATCATTCAGGACAGTTTCAAAGACAGGTGTGAGAAAAGGGCCTGAAGGATCATTGTGGACCCAAGTCACCCCAAGCACAATCTATTCCAGCAGCAACCATCTTTATATATTAGCATGTCCTGCATTGAACTGCTGCTGCTAAATTAACAAATTTCCTGACACCTGCCGGTGGTAATAAACCTGATTCTGGTCCTGACTCTGAATTCATCCCCTCAGACGGATGTGACCGATTCATTGGGTACATTGAATGTGGAGGTTCTCGATTGTGGGGGGGGGGGGGGGGGGGATGGGATAAGAGTGTTTCAGAGGGTTAAGAGATCGGTCATGATCTCTTACACCTGGCAGAATGGGGCAGCAGACTGGATGGGCCAAATGGCCTAATTCTGCTGCTGTGTCTTATGGTCCGATGGTCTCGGAGCAGCTGCAGGACATTTCAAAGGGAAGGTTGAGCAGCCGGACGTCCTGGTGGACGGTGCATGTTGGTAATAGCAATGTAGGGATACGAGGGTTGTGTCCTGTGCAGTGAATTTAGAGAAATCAGACAGAAACTAAGACGTGACAGGGTGGAGGTTGAAAGGGAATCTGAAGGGTGAGTTGATGGAGGTGGATAAAATTACGTGAGGCATACAAAAGTTAGAGAGTCAGAGACTGTTTCCCGTGGTGTGGCTGTCTAAAGCTATAGTTGTAAGGTGACAGGGGGGTAGTTTAAAGAGGATCTGAAGGGTAAATATTTGACACAGAGAATAGCTGGTATCCCGAATGAGCTGCCAGATGAGGTGGTGGAGGAAAAAAAAACAAAGTCTCTGTTGATGAACACTTCCCAGGAACCTGTCATTACTGTGTTCATCCTGTCCTGGTTTAACGTCCCGGTGCTGGGTCCGTTGTTGTTTTGCATCTGTATAAACGATCTGGATGAGAATGTGGTAAACTGGATCAGCAAGTTTGCAGATGACAACAAGATTAGGGGTATGATGGACAGCAAAGGCGGCTAGCAAATCTTGAAGTGGGAAGTGAACCAGCTTGCAAAATGAAGTTGGTTACAATCTGGAACACACTGCCTGAGGGAGAGGTGCAGGCTGGTATTTAAGGAACATCTGGCTGAACATTTGAATCACTAGGTCAGGGTAGGAGACAGACCAAGTGCTGAGTTAATGGAGACAGATTCTCGATGGTCAGTATAGACATGCAGAAACCACTGACTGTGAAAGTTCAGTGGGAACCTGGAACACAGAACTTCAGGATGGACTTACCTAAAATACTCAGAATTAATGAATTAGGGTTAATAGTGAATCAAACACCTCAAAAGGCTATCAAAATGCACCAATTCCCTGTTCACCAGTAACAGGACTTTTAAATTGGAATTCGGTGAAGAACACTCGTTAATAGCAGGAGAGATGGAGGTCACAATGGAAGGGTGTAAATATCTTCTCAGAGGATAAGGGGTTCAGTGGAACAAGCTCACAGCTGAGTATGAAGGTAACAAACCCCACAGCAGTGGAGGACTGCTGTTGCCAGGGTTGGCCAGGATAGAAACAGACCCTCTGGCCCATCACATTTATGCTCCCCATCATGCACAGCTATTCTAATCCCACTTTCCTGCATTAGTTTCATATCCCTCCAGGCCTTGCTCACTGAACTGCCTGTGCATGTATCTCTAATACTGTTACACAGTTCCCTGTATGTGGCATCACAGGTAGACAGGGTTGTGTGTTCTACTTTCCTTATCAGCCAAAGAACTGCCTCTCATTGGAATTGCACAAAACTGTTTAAAGACAGATTTAAAGGGGATCTGAAGGGTACATACTTCACACAGAGAATAGCTGCTATCCTAAATCAGCTGCCGGAGGAGGTGTGGGGGCAGAAACCCGCAAAGTCTATGTTCATTAAACCTTCCCAGGAACCTGACATTCACTGCGTACATCCTGCCCTGGTTGAACCGCCCAGAATAGAGTCAGTGATTTATACAGAACTGAAACCGTCCCTTCGGTAAAACTCATCGAGGCCGACCAAGTTGTCGACCTGAACTCGTCCCATCCGCCTGCAGTAGGCCCGTGTCCCTCTCAACCTTTCCTATCCATGTAACTGTGCAAATATGGTTTAAATATTGTACCTGAGGCAGAGAGCCGGTGCGGTGAGGCGCTGACAGACACTCACTGTTCCGAGGGCAGGAAGAGGAGAGGCCGATTCCCACAGTGGAGCCGAAACGCAAAGTGGAGACCGACTCCACTTTACCACAACCCCGTGTCCACCATTCCGGACCGTTCCCTAGGGAACGACGTCGGTGACGATCGGACCTCTGTGGCGTCTTCTTCTCGTCATTATCGCCACACGGCGTCATCGCAACACGGTGTCACGTGACGGGAGGCGGGGTCAGAGAGAACTGTCAATCAGTGGTGCCACTGAGAAACTGCGAGCATTGGAACTCAGTGGGTACAGAGGGGCATTTCCGGGAACAGTGACCCCACCCTCACCCACGGGAATTGAGTGTGTTATAGACAGTAATATTCACATTTTAATTTGACTTTTCGGTCTTATAAATAGTTAATGTTTGTATTTTGTATAATCTTGTGTATATAATTTTTTATAATTTGGGGTGAAATAACGTTGTATCTGGATTACTGGACCTCTGCATGAAAACAGAACGTTATGGAAAAATAAGTCAAAGTCAACATTTTAATCCAAATTAAGTTAATAGAAACGTAGAAAACCTCCAGCACAATACAGACCCTTCAGCCCACAAAGTTGTGCTGAACATGTCCCTACCTTAGAAGTTACTAGGCTTACCCAAAGCCCTCGAAGCTCCATGTACCTCCATGGACATAGCTTTTTCTAAGCTCCATGTACCTATCTGAAAGTCTTTTAAAAGTCCCTATCTTATCCGCCTCCACCACCGTTGCCAGCAGCCCATTCCAAGCACTCACCACTCTCTGAATGTAAAAACTTGCCACTGACATCTCCTCAGTACCTACTCCCCAGCACCTTAAACCTGTGTCCACTTGTGGCAGCCATTTCAGTCCTGGAAAAAGCCTCTGACTATCCACACAATCAATGCCTCTCATCATCTTATACACCTCTATCAGGACACCTCTCATCCTCTGCTGCTCCAAGTATAAAAGGCCAAGTTCACTCAACCTATTCTCATAAGGCATGCTCCCCAATCCAAGCATCATCCTTGTAAATCTCACCTGAACCATTTCTATGGTTTCCAAATCCTTCCTGTAGTGAGACGAGCAGAATTGAGCACAATACTCCAAGTGGGATCTGTCCAGGATCTTATATAGCTGCAACAATACCTCTCAGCTCCAAAGCTCAATCCTACGATTAATGAATATCAAGGCACCATATGCCTTCTTAACCACAACGTCAGACTGCTTAGCATCTTTTAGTGTCCTGTGGATTCAGACCTCTGATCCTCCACACTGCCAAGAGTCTTATCATTAATGCTACATTCTACCATCATATTCGAACTACCAAAATGAACCACATCATACCTTCCTGCCACTTCTCAGCCCAGATTTGCATCCTATCAATGTCCCGGTGTTACCTCTGACAGCACTCCACACTATCCACAACACCACCAACCTTTTATGTTATCAGCAGATTCGCTAACACATCCCTCCACTTCCTCATCCAGGTCATTTATAAAAATCACAAAGAGTAGGGGTCCCAGTACATATCTCTGGGGCACACCACTGTTCATCAGCCTCCATGTAGAATATACCAACTCTATAACCACTCTTTGCCTTCTGTGGGCAAACCAGTTCTGGATCCACAAAGCAACGTCCCCTTGGATTACATGCCTCCTTACTTTCTCAATGTGCCTTGCATTGTGTTCCTTATCGAATGCCTTGCTGAATTCCATATACTCTACATCTACGGCTCTGCCTTCATCACTGTGTGCAGTCACATCCTCAAAAAATTCAACCAGGCTCGTAAGGCACAACCTGCCTTTCACAAAGCCATGCTGAATATTCCTAATCATATGATGCCTTCATAAATCCTGCCTCTCAGTATCTTCTCCATCAACTTACTGACCTCTGATGTAGACTCACTTCTTGAGACTTGCTCAGAGCACAGCAACGGTTCGATTTTGTTTTGCATCAGCCTTGTCTGAGAACCTGGACTTTGGAGTCAACTGACTTTGAAGACTCACGCTATTCGTTCAATAATTTGATTCTCTTTTCAGCCCGTTACCTGTTTGAGAGTTTTGGTTACTAGTCCTGTTTTTGCCCAGCATTTATTGATTTACTTTCATTTGAACACTGTTCACATGGAAGATTTGTGAACTATCAACCCACTTCAGTGTCTCTCACATTGCACTTTGGCCATATCCAAACCAGGGTGACAAAACAAACCCCATTTCAACAATGTATCAGATTACTAAAATATCGCACCTTAGAATTAATGTCTTTGCTGATGTATGGAACCCACAGATGAACCCAATACTCTGAGAAACAGAGAAAATGCTGAATAGTTCTTGTCTGCTGAGTGACGTGCGTCTTCCTCAGTTAGTTGTGGTTTTCACGTTCGTTTTCTTCACACAACCCAAAACACCTTGACCTGTCACACAACCCCAAACCACACGCGCTACCACCACAGTGTGTAAAAGGACGTACTCACCAGGACTCCCTCGCTTTCCTTCCCAATATAAGTCCAGGACTCGCTCACTTTCCTTCCCAATATAAGTCCAGGATAAAATCAGCCCGATTCCACTGAAATAGGAAATTCCATGTTCACTGGCAGGTTTGCAAATGCTACATTACGTTGTTATGCGGGCAGCCCCCTCCTTTGTGAGAATTGTAAGAGCACTAGTTGGGGGGGTGGGGTCAGTAGACCCAGGAAATGGGAGAGAGACGTGCCGGAAGCCTCGTTCCCCAGTGATGCAAAATAACGCGACATTGACCATTGTCTCCTGGAGACCACGTTTGTGGATTGGGGACTATGCTACGTGTAAGCCCTCGGGCAAAGTGGGCTGGTTGAGAGAGAGATTGCATCATCCCAACCTGATTGATATCTGCGACCCCATGAGGAAGTATAAAAGAGGGTCTGGGGGAACAATCCCTTCAGACGCACCAGAAGAAACGCTAATGATCCCGTAGTAGCGGGAAGCCATTTGAAGGAAGCCACGTGCGTTCGGTTCCCCTTTGCTTGGGAGCCAGTGGCAGGTACCATAGAACCGATGTTCTTGAACTAACAACGAGGAACCAACTTTCCCGATTCAATGGATTTGCTTCATAAAAGACCCGGGCAAGTTTCTTTTCTCACAAATCTCTCTCTCTCTCTCTCCAACAAGTGAAAACCCAGCGGTCCCAAAGGCTGAAGCCTGCAGGAACTGAGTGACTTTCATATTTCCATCGGACAAAATATTATCCCCTAGACAAACGATCGAGCTGTTTCTTATTGATGGTTATTATTAGACCCACGCTTTTAGATTGAGTAGTGACGATGTATATTATCTGAATGTTTATATTAATCTTATTTTTGTGCCCCTTTATAAATAAAGATTTTAAAAAAATATTACCATCAGATTTCAATGGACCTCTCTATCTTCGCTGGTAAGTGACCTAGTTACAGGGAACGTAACAACGTTAATCAAGGTTGCTTTCAAGTTTAAGAGAAATGCTTCAATAGCAATTCCTACCCACAATCGTACGGCTGTGAATCGTATCTGATCTCAGGACCTCATATTATATTCAATAACACTGAACAAACAGCATCATTTTGGGCCATTCCGAGGGCGGTTTTCCAACTGATAACTTTATCTCTCCAGGCATTCGGTGTAGCCTCCTGAACATTCCCAGCGTTCCTTAGTCTCAGTTTGAACTTAAAAGAATTTCATAGAATCAGGTAGAGACAAAAGTCACCAAGAGAAACTGGCTTATGAACTACTGCGCCCTGATATTGAAGATCTCGGACACCAGGCCCACAGGTGAAGTATTGAATGGTGGGAAATGAAAGTGACCGCACTGGTTTCCTTTCGTAGACCAAAGTCCAGCTGGATGGTCTATCTGTGACTCTCTTTCTCTCTCTCTCTCTCTCTCTCTCTCTCATCTATTTTGTATCTTATGCTTGTCTGTTTCTCTTTCACTTCCAGCAGCTTTTCCTCTCCCCATTTCAAGCACAATTTTTATTTTACAACAAACAAATAATACTGAGTTAAAGAGTCATTGCTAGTGAGTGCAGAGGTTGCTCGGGGTTGAAGTGAGTGAAGTTATCCACGCTGCATCATCCAGCTACGCCCTGTATTTTGCACATTGAGGAGATGGACACAGTGTCTATAGAAGCGAGCCAAAGCAGCATCTATTTCATGGACCCTATACAGATTACGGAGGAGGAGATGTTTGCTCTCTTCAGATAAATTAGGATAGATAAATCCCCAGGGTGTTCCCTCGGACTCTGCAGGAGGGAAGTGCAGAGAGTGCCAGAACTCTACCAGAGATATTTAAATCATGCTTTGCAACAGATGTGCTACCAGAGGACTGGAGGGTAGCAATGTTGTTCCGCTCTTTAAGAACGGCTCAAAAATTAAACCTGGAAATGATAGGCCCTTAAGCCTGACATCATTATTTGCAAAGTAAATGGAATGTATTTAGAGGGGCTGGATTTACAAGTATTTGGATAAATATGAACTGATTAAGGATATTCATCATGGCTTAGAGCGTGGTAGTTAATGCCAACTGATCTTAAAGAGTTTTCAAGGAAGTTATCAGAAAAGTTCACAAAGGGAAGGAAGTGGATGTTGTCTACATGGACTTCAGCAAGGTATTTGACAAGGTCCTGCATAATGGGTTGGATAAGACATTTCAGGGATTGGTGCTGGGTCTATTGTTATCTGTCATCTATATCAATGATCTGTGTGATAACGTGGTGAACTGGATCACAAATATACGGCTCATATCAAGATTAGGGCTGCTGTGGACAGCGAGGAACGCTATCATAGCTTGCAGTGGGATCTGGACCAGCTGGTAAAATGGGCTGAAAATGGCAGATGGAACTTAATGCTGAGAAGCGTGAGTTCTTACACTCCCGTGGGGTACAGTGAACAGTGGGGAAGTAGGGAGCGTGCTAGAACAAAGGGAAATGGGATTACATGTCCATAATATTTGAAAGAGGTGTCAAGGTAGATAGTGTCATAAAGAAAGCTTTTGGCATATCAAAGTATGGAGTGCAGGAGATGGGGAGTTTTTTGAAGTTGAATAAGTGTGGTGAGGCATAATTTGAAGTATTGTGTGCAGTTTTGTTTGCCAACTCACAGGAATGCAAATAAGTTTGAAAGAGTGAAGGGAAATATTACAAGGACATTGTGGGAAGCTGGGTTAGAGTGAGAGCAGGAAGCTGCAGTGATCTGTTGACCGGGGAAAATGTGAGGGAGAGCAATTCCATCGTTGATGGACTGGCCTGGCCAGCCCATAATAATTTTCGAGTGACCCATGGATTGACATGACTTATGGAATTGGTAGTCGAGTTTTGAGGGTAGGAGCAGTGGGACGCTGGAATTGCATGAGTATGGCTGGAGGTGATTGTGAATGTTGTCGGTCGGATTCTTCAGTGTGGTGCAGTTCGTGTGATGTCCAGTTGAGGTGGCGATCGTCCGACAGAGCGGAGATACAGAAGCCGTGTTTGAGTGAAGTTGATTGAAGTGGGAGTGATGGCTTGAGAATTGGATGAGGTACATTTCGTGTCCCGCCTGTGGCATTACGAAAGCAGAAATATAAATGTGTAACTGTGATGAAAATGTTGATTGGAAGACGGAGATGGGCTGGCATGAGAGCACCTGGTTTGGTAATCCTAGAATGTAATAGGTGACTGAATGGCTGGAGAAAAGTGAGACTCTGCTGGGGGAAGGACACGTGTGAAAAGCTCCAGTATCGCAGTGACCAAACATCAAGGAGATTCTGTTCACCGGGGTGTGTGCTGAAACGTGCATAAAATGAGGGTATGAATTCCTCGTTAGTATAGTGGTTAGTATCCCCGCCTGTCACGCGGGAGACCGGGGTTCAATTCCCCGACGGGGAGTTACAAATTTTACTGCACCATTCAAGGGGAATTTTGTCTTAAGAAGACAAATTTAAAGTGGACAAAGGATTTGTGTTACGCTAAATCAGTTCATTCGGCATTGGCAAGGTGGAATATAGTTCGGACTGTTGTGACCCCGGGACAGTAGAGCATCCTAGCAAGGAATGAAGCTAATCGGGGGCGGGGGTGGGGGGCAGTTCATTATAACAGAATCACTCAGTACAATTGAGGCGTTCAGACTTCACTGTTAACCCACCTTCCGTATGTATGGGCCCCCTACAACACACTCAACAACTCGAGCGTTTAGTACCAACATGCGTTCATAAGTAAGGGTCATGTTCTTTGTGTGGAACAGGAGCTGTGCCGCCACATCTTTGACATGAGGTGCACAAACCACGTATCCACTGACATTGTTTCCAGTATCATATCAGGCGAAAAAGTCATCAAGGCCAAAAACTGAGACACCGGCTTACATCAGGAGGCATTTTACAGCGGGCAGAATTACAATTGTACAAATTCTACAGTACAGTTTGGGAAAGGATTATTTAAAGTAAACTTCATAGTCTGTGGTGTTTGTGGCGGCTGAGGGTGAAACTGACTGTTATCAAAGTTGCTTTGGCGCTGAGGGCATCTTTGAACTCAGTGGCGAGACTGTCCATAAACAAGGTGCACCTCTCACTGACGCCCCACCTTTTACCAGTAACTGTCCTCCGCCTTCTCCCCATATTTCTTGAAGTGAATCAAAGAACTGCCAAATCCATAATTTAGAATAGTTGTTTTTTTTTCCCTCTAAATAACACTATACAATGTTCAGATCAAAATAAATACCAGTCACAAATGGGTGACAAGTCAAATGCATTTAAAGCAGGTAACGTTCAAACAAAATTTAGAATGAAATTGTAAACAGCTTTAATATAGTAATGATGAGCAACAATGTGGTCACAGTCATCTTTATTAAATATAAAACCGAATACAAGTTAAAATAACATTCAAATCATACAGGGCAGCTGTCACAATATATTTATACAACGGTCAATTTTAATGAGACAATGGTAGAGCAGTCCAGGGAGTCTCCAGTCCTCACACAAATATTATCAACTCCCTTAACAGCTTGAAGCATTTGATTTCATCTGAAATTACTGTAAACCTCTCAGAATTTTACTTACCTCTTTTCATCTAACACAAGTAACAATCTACATTTCCTTTAACCTGGACTCACTTAATCATCATTTGCAATAACATTCATTACAATCGAGTAAATCAGTGTATTTCAGAAATACTTTGTTTATCTACTTTACAAATTTATTAAGGTGCCCATCTGCTTTTTGTGCAATGCGGTGTATCATATGTCACTCTGGAGTGTGAAGGAAACATTTCAGTATAACATGACATTTTAGTTCAAAGTGCATAAAAGTCTCCATATTGCTCATTCTCCCATCGAGCTTTTGAGAGATTTACACCAGCCTCTTCAAGAACTCGCAAGACCCTACTGGGGTGGGCTTTGTTGTAACTGTACCTGTGGGGGACAGGGGTAAAACAGGTTCCTACTACTTCCTACTCAGACATTAGTAAGAGTTGTGTCTTGTTAAACATGGAATAGTACAGCACATTACAGGCCTTTCAGCCCACAATGTTGTGCCGACCCTCAGACCCTGCCTCCCATATAACCCCCCATCTTAAGTTCCTCCATATTCCTGTCTAGTAGTCTCTTAAACATTGAGTTAGCCTCGATTACACTTTCCTGTTCTTTCTGACTCTATTTCTCTAACTTTTTTTTTCATCTTCTCTGCTCTTACTGTGAGGAGCAACCAATTATTTTCGCATTTCTCTCCAGGTGAACACCACAGTGAAACACAATAAAACACACACAAACCTGAAAGTTTCCTCTCTCCTTTATCTGTACTTCTGCAAGCACTCCCTTCTTCCATTCCACCCCCTTCGCAACATACTTAATTCTTTCTGCTCCACAATGTACGAATAAACAAGCCACCGAGTCGTCTTAGATGTCCAGTAAGAGACTCTCACGTGACCATTCAGACACACAATCAAGGCACTCACTCATATTTCAGAATTCCCTTTCTTTCGTGCATCATGGGGTCAAATCCACCCCAAGGCATATGCATGATGACCAATGGGACTCAATCCAGCATGAGGCATCCTCTTCTCCCATCGATTCATGGGACCTAGCACAGCCCGAGGCAGCCACAGTTTCCCTCTATTCCCTCAGCTGATTCAAACCCACCTAATGCTCCTTCTTTACTGTTGCAGCCTTCCGACAGTGGACAAAGGTGATGGACTACTCCACACACAAGGAATTCTGTTTGAGGACTGATTGGCTACAGGGGCTGAATTCCTTTCTCCTGTAAAACAAAGCCAAGGGTTCAGCTTCTCAGAGGAAACTCCATGTTTCCACCATCACCCAGTAGCTGGAATCTGAAAACTCACACTCGTTCTTCAATCAAACCTTAGTTACCTGTGCACAAGGAGAACAACATGGCCTCTGAACCAAACTGTTCTCAAGTTTGAACAAAGAAATATCACTTTTTAACAGAGTTGTTTATTCAGAGACTGGTAAAGACCAAATGGTAATCTCCTCGCCCACCCCCACTCTCCACTTCCCGCAGCGATTGCTCCCTATGTGACTCCCTTGCCCACTCATCCCTCCCGACTGATCCCCCTCCTGGTACTTACACTTGCAAAGTGTCATACCCACCCCTACCCCTCCTCCCTCACTACCATTCAGGGCCCTAAACAGTCCTTCCAGGTGAGTCAAAAATTCACCTGCGAGTCTGTTGGGGATGTCAACTGTATCCAGTGGTCCCGGTGTGGCCTCCTGTATATCAGAACAACCTGATGTAGATTGGAGAACACTTCGTCAAGCATCTTCGCTCCGTCTGCCAGGAAAAGTGGCATCTCCTCGTGGCTATTATTTCAATTCCACTTCCTGTTCCCTTTCCAATATGTCAGTCCATCACCACCTCTACTGCCACAATGAGTCCACAAACAGGTTGGAGGAGCAACGCCTTATATTCCAAAAGGGTAGCCTCCAACCTGATGGCATGAACATCAATTTCTTGCACTTCCACTAATTGCCCGCTGCTCTCCTTCACCATTCCACATTCCTTTTCCTTCTCCTACTTAATCTCCTTACCTGTCCAGCCCCTCCTTCTCCCTTTCTTCCACGGTCTTCTCTTCTCTGCTATCAGATTCCCCTTCCTCTGGCCCTTCATCTCTATCACCAATCTATTTCCTTAGCCCGTCCCCTCTCCCAGTTTCACACATCACCTACCATTTTCACTTCTTCCTTTCCTCCTGCACCTTCGTAATTGGACTTCTCTTCTTTTTTCAAATCATGATTAAGGGTCTCTGCTCAAACGCACATTGAATCTTTACTCTTTATCATAGATGCTGCCCGGCCTGCTGAGTTCCTCCAGCATTTTGTGTGTGTTGCTTTGGATTTCCAGCATCTGCACATTTTCTCCTGCTTGAAATGGAATTTTTTATGTTCAAATTCCTTATTTGTCTGTTTAATCCACATTGAAACTACGATAATACAGTATTAGTAGCCAAAACAATCTGCACATTAAATGCCAATAATAATCAAGAATGAAGCAACTATTACATGGCAATCTGTCACTTGAATCATTATCTTGTCTTGGAATGTGAAATGGGTCCATCCCCTGCTGTGCAAAGGGAAGTTCTGCTCTTCGAAGCCCTTTCTTGCCCAGGTTGACTGCACACTACCTGTAAACTATCCATGATTGAGCAGTAGCTGTACCCTAGCCTTGTTGCAACTTCAGCTGACTCAGCCACTGAAAAGTCAGTCAACCTGGCTCACTTCGCAGAACAGGACAGACCTCCCAAATAGTTGGACCACACACATACCCCTTTTAGACATGGCTAACAAATTCTGCCGCATCGAATATTGTGCTCCGTGGAATTCCCAGTCAGTGCTCAATGTTCAAAAGTTTAAAGCACATTTATTACTAAAATTATGCTGACATTATACAACCTTGAGATTCCTCTCCTAACAGGCAGCCATGAAACAAAGGAACATAAATGGAACAAAACAAAAAAAAAAGAGGACCGTCAAACTCTCAACGTGCAGAGAGAAAAAAACATGCAATCAGACAGAGAGCCCAAAGTTCAGCGCAGGGCAGAGTAAACATCGTGGAGCAGTGATCTGAACCAATTTGTTCAGTTGGATATGGGTGCCTCCTGGAAGAGAGCGTTCCTCAGCCTGGACAAGATGGACTGAAAGTTCCATTTTCATGCAGTGTGTCGCTGCAAATCTGAACTTTGTTCACTCGGGTTGATGACATTTCACTTCTTTAAATGACTTGTAATTTCTTCATACATCAGACTCCAGCATTTTACCCTCAACACTTGTGAAATTAACAGGTCGACAATTACCTTCTGTTGTATTCTAACTTGAACAATGGACGTAGTTGAGGTTTTTCATTCCAATGGGACCTTCCTGGAACACAGTGTGTTCTGGCAAACAGCAACTTCTACCTGCACATTCTCTCCAGCCACTTCCCTGTTAAACTCTTGAGAGCAGGTCATTGTGACCTGGTGATGTTAACTTTTAGTCTCATTCGATATTTTTCTCATGATGGTGAGTGTTGTAAGTTATTGCACAGTGTTGAAATGTCAACCAATATATCAGTGAGATGTGTCCCATGTCCCCAGTGTGAACGATATTCACATATTGAGTTTAATTTATTACAATTTTATTTGTTAGTTTAGCTATTGAGGCTCTTGCCACTGGTTCCTGAATTATTCTCATTCTGTTAGTCTATCTAAGGTGGGTGGGTGGTCTTTATTACTTTGGCTCTTAAACAATTCAAGACAGCCTCACAGATGTCCTCCCCCAGTGTTTGGCCTTTTAGAGGTATCAACTCAATCATTTCTTCCTGTGGCCCGGCAGAGTTTACATACCGGCAGAACAGTGCTATTTGTTCAATATCACCTTTGTCTTTAGACTCGTCACAGGCAATCGAGTAGGCCACAGCTGAACTGATGTCTTTAATTTACTGTCTTGTGATGTCTTCTGCCATTTTTATGGTTCTGTCTTTGACAATCTTTGCAGAGAGGGGCATATCCCTGATTTTCTGCTGAATTTCACTCTTGTTTTTAAAGTCCGTGAATAGATGTTCTGAAATCTTAATGAAAGATACTTTTATATATTCACCATCTGTAAACTGCTTCCCGTGCCTGACTATTTCCTGAGCGGCACAAAACTAGAGTATGTCATTGATTTTCCAGACATCATCCACTTCGTGAAATGATTTTTGCTCAGATCAACATTCCGCATCAGTTCTGAAACGACTTTTTTTCTCTCATCTCCATCCGAGTATTTTGGAGCAAAGTCTGCGTGTTTATTCTGGAAATGTCTTGCGACTTTTGACTTTTTGTTGTTTGCTAGTTTCTCATTGCATATTAAGCATACCGGTAAACCAGTCTCGTCAGCTGAGAAAGCAAATGAATCTGCCCACGTATCATTAAACGTTCTGTTTTCTTCAATCACGTTTCTCTTTTCAGAATTCTCCATAGTTAGCCGACCTTGGATCGAAAAATTAAAGAAAACGCGCACTGGCGGGTGTCAGGCATTGGCAGCGGTGACGTATATTAATAGCGGCAAAAAACACGTTTTATTTAGATTGTACAAGATCACCATAATCTTCAAATTTAGAATTACATTTCAAAAACTAACAAACTAACATAAAATACATTTTAATCAAACACTCATCGTTTATTTTCCAAAGCCACAGGGAGCTGCAGCACAGAGATGAAAGAGCCGCATGCGGCTCCGGAGCCGTGTGTTGCCGACACCTGACCTAGGCTTATCCATGGCCCTCTAATCTACTAAACTCCATGTATCCATCTAGGAGTTTGTTAAAAGACCCTATCATCTCCGCCTGCACCACGGTCACTGTCAGCCCATTCCATGCACTCGCCATGGATAGGAAATGTCGAGTGGGATACGGGCCTAAAGCAGGCAGATGGAACGAGTTCAGCTCGACAACTTGGTTGGCGTCGATGAGTTGTACCAAAGGGTTGGTTTCAGTTCTGTATAAATCACAGACTTTATTTTGGGAGGTTAAACCAGGGCAGGATGTACACAGTGAATGACAGGCTCCTGGGAAGTTTTCATGAACAGTGACTTTATTGGCTTCTGCCCCCAGTGCTCTGCCAGCTCATTCGGGATACTAGTTATTCTCTGTGCGAAATATTTACACTTCAGATCCCCTTCTCACTGATCGGCTGGAACATTCTCATCAAAGTGTATGTGACATTAGAGAGACTGATAAAATAATCACAGGCATTGATACGGTCAATAGTGAATCTGTGATCTCCAGAGTCATGGAGTTGGAAGCTAGAGATTACAGGTATAAAGTGCGAGAGGAAAGATTTAACTGGGACCCTGAGGAGCAGGTTTTGTTCACAGAATGTGCTGTTTACATGGAACAAACTACCTCCAGTGATGGTATAGAGAGGCACAGTTGCCAAATCTCTTGGACTGTGGGGAGGGAAGTTTCACAGGGACATGGGCCAAATTCAGGTTGGTCAGCATGGATGTGTTGGGCTGAAGGGCCTGTTTCTGTGCGGCATAACTCAGTGACAACATCTGTTGCTGTGGCAGAGCAGGAGGGACAGGGTCAGTAGTGAGAAGGTTTGAGGGATGTCGATAGGAGAGTGAATAATTGAGGATGGGGCAGAAGGAACAGAATGTGGGGAAATGTGAGATCACCCAATCCCAGGAACAAACTGTAAGAGTTATTTCCACATGGGAATGTTCAGAGGGACCTGGGTGTCACTTGAGTTAACATGCAGAAACTACAAGTAATGAGAGAGGCAAACAGTATTTTGTCCTGTGATCCAGGAGGAGTGGAGAAGAGGGGTACAGATGTCTCACTGGATTCTATAGGGCCCTGGTGAGAGCACACCTTGAATGTAGTGTCCGGGTTTGGTCACACTTCCTCAGGAAGGATATCCCTGCAATAGAGGGAGTTCAGTGACTGTTCCCCACACTGACTGGGCTGGTTCCAGGGATAGAGGGTTGGTTATGTGAAAGGAGAGTGAGTGGGCTGGGTCAGTATTCCTGCAGTTAATGGGAAAACAAGGATATCTGTTAGATTTTTTCTGGATGTGACTGGCAGTAGGCAAGGAGGATCTTTCCCCTGAATGAGATCTCCATAACTGAGGAAAATACCCTCAGAATGAGGCGTAAATCACAAACACCAGAGAATCCGCTGATGCTGGAAATACAAAGTAATACACACAAAATGCTGGAGGAACTCAGCAGGACAGGCAGCCTTTATGGAAAAGAGTAAACAGTCAACACATCGGCCCAAGACCCTTCCATCAGATCTCTCCCTGGTGAAGGTTCTCAGCCTGAAGCATCGACCCGTTACCCTTTCCCATAGATGCTGCCCGGCCTGCGGACTTCCGCCAGCATCTTGTGTCTGTTGAACAGATTAAGGTGACAAGCATTCAGGATGGAAATGAGATCATATTCCTTTAATCTGAGAACTAGGAACTTCTGTATTCCTTATATAAGTAATCTGGAGCCTCAGGTGCTGGGTTGAGTCAAAGCTGAGATCAACAGTCTCTGGGAAAATTTTAGTCTCTAAGTGAGTCCATAAGACCATCAGATATAGGAGCAGAATTCGGCCATTTGGCCCATCGAGCCTGCTCTGCCATTTCATCATCACTGATCTATTTTTCTTCTTAGCCCCAATCTCTGCCTATATCCAGTGATTTATCCTCTACAGTTGCCTGTGGCCAAAAATACCACCGATTCACCACTCTCTGGCTGATGATATCCCTCCTCATCTCCACTCTAAAAGGATGCCCTTCTATTTTGAAAATGTGTGGTCTGGTTACAGACACTCCCACCACAGGAAAAGTTCTCTCCACATCCACTCACTCAAGCCCTTTCACTATTCCATAGGTTTCAATTCAGTAACCCTTCTTCCTTCGAATTTCCAGTGAATAGAGGCCTAGTGAAGTGAAATGCTCTTCATTAGACAAGCCATTTAATCCTGGGTAAAATTCCGTATTTGTGACCTAATGTCAGTACAATAAATTCTGGATTTCAGAGATTTTTGTGTTTTAGAATCATGGATCAATCTGTCCAATATTAATCACTAGTTTGTACTGCAGTAAAC
The DNA here is from genome assembly GCF_030144855.1 of Hypanus sabinus. Classification (NCBI taxonomy): domain Eukaryota; kingdom Metazoa; phylum Chordata; class Chondrichthyes; order Myliobatiformes; family Dasyatidae; genus Hypanus; species Hypanus sabinus. The sequence goes on from NC_082736.1 coordinate 6,486,724, forward strand.
TCTGTTAATTTAACCCACGCAATCCCAGGCACACAGATGCAAAATAAAGACAGGTGTAAATGTAGGGAAGTTTAACCGTACTTGGAGCTAAAGCCTGATTACTAGGCCTCAGAACATTCTATTCCTCAAATGGTCAGAATAAAGCCAAGTAACAAGGTCGAAAATACCCACAACTTGCAGAATTACACATCTGCAACTGTGTGGCTCCACTACACTACCCCATCCACCGTAGCCCCACATAGCTCACCATACTAAACTCTACAGACTTATCTCTCCCAGCATATATACATCCACCAGGCCGAACCTCAAACCTAATCCAGGGGTCCAAGGGGACACACAGCCCCACAAACACGATGACTAGTGTCAGGAGGAGGAAGATCCAATAAAGGCAAGTGTTGGACCTGGTGAATGAAGGCATGGGCCAGATCAAAGCGGCAGCGTTGCGTGACTCTGAATCGAGAGTGACGAGATGAAGAAGCACAAGAGGGTGATTCTCCTACTGCCTGCATAATCTCTTTGTTATTTTGAATTTGTTCTGATAGTTGAAATATTTGAATATTTTGGTATAATTCATATTTAATTCCAGAGTTTCTGGTCAATGTTGTGTCTGATGCAATGTGTCTGTGATGCTGCTACAAATTCGTTGTTCCTCTCACCTGCGCATAAATAAACTCGATTTGAACTTTGCATTGAAATGTCTAAATCTCTCCTTCCCTCTCCTGCTGCCCTGTGTCATGAAATGAACGTCTCAGTATTTAATTTACAATATTTCATCTGAATTTATTTTCATTCTGCTTTTGAAAATTGGGTTTCCCTTTGCAATTTCACCCCCGCCTGTCTCTGCCCTTCTGTACTTCCTCCCGCATTAAACGACAGCGGTAACCGCCACACATTGGCGCCGCTTCCCATCCCCCCGCGTTCCGATTGGTGATTCATTTCTCCAAACAGCCAATGAGAATGCTCAGCATTCCCATCCTCATTAACATACCACTTTGGGCGCTGCCTATTTAATCCGCGCTCCGGCCAGCTTCTGCTTATTATTGTGTTTGAAACTGACGAGGAAATGCCTGATGCACCGAAACCCGCTCCCAAGAAGGGCGCCAAGAAAGCTCTGTCCAAACCGGCGAGCAAGTCTGGCAAGAAGCGCAAGAGGACGAGGAAGGAGACTTACGCCATCTACATCTACAAAGTGATGAAGCAGGTTCACCCCGATACCGGCATCTCCTCCAAGGCCATGAGCATCATGAATTCATTCGTGAACGATATTTTCGAGCGCATCGCGGGTGAGGCTTCCCGCCTGGCCCATTACAACAAGCGGTCCACCATCAGCTCCCGGGAGATCCAGACCGCCGTGCGCCTTCTGCTGCCCGGGGAGCTGGCCAAGCACGCCGTGTCCGAAGGGACAAAGGCGGTGACCAAGTACACCAGCTCCAAGTAAAGCTGTCCAGTGAGATGATCGAAAACACAACGGCTCTTTTAAGAGCCACTCACAATTTCAATGGAAGAGTTGTACTAGCTTTTCGGTAATAAATGACACATACTTTTTCTGGTGACTTTTACAAGAGCTAGATCGCGGTTGTGTCTGGTGACTTTTACAAGAGCTGGATCGCGGTTGGAATAACATCCCACTGAACTGACAAGAAATTGTTACCCCCCCCTCCCCCACTCCCCATCAGTCCGTCCCGCTCGGTATCCATGCCAAGCAGAGGATTGCTGCCGTTTTATTTGTGGGTTCGGGGTTTATTGGTTCCAGCTGGATCCTGAATCTCTTTTCAACTCGAGCCTGAAAGACCCCATGACTCTTTCGTATGGAGAAGTGTCGACAGTCCTTCTCTTGTAGATGCTGCCTGGCCTGCTGGGTTCCACCAGCATTTTGTGTGTTGTTTGAATTTGCCGCCTCTACAGATTTCCTCGTGATGGCTCTTTCATATAATAACTTTATAAAATTGCAGACTAGACGCTGGTCAATGTTTGAGAAGAACCGTTTTCCATAACCTGATAACGTTCACACAGTGACCGACCGCGGGCAGAAGCTGAGGATCAGTTTTATTCGGTTCCGTTACGGGTTGAAAGAAATTAGAGAACTGAGTTCCCAGACACTCCAATATCAACTACACTTAAATCAAATATGCCCGGTTTCAGTAACAGAGGGTAACCGATCTGCAATTATTTAACTGGAAATTAAATTTGAACAATAGATTTATTTTTGGCGGGCTTTATTCCAGATTTCAATACATTTTGGGGAGGAGACGGTTAATTTCCCCGCTTCTACTTTTACGGACTGCTGATTGGTGATTAAGGCAGTTCTTCGATTGGGACATTTGTCTTCACCAATGAGAATAAGCAGGATCACACCAATCACAAACATCACTTTGCATTCTCAAAGAGGGTATAAAAAGGGCAAGTAGGGGCGGGGTGAACATTCCTTCATTCTCGCTGGAGTAGGACTGTGGCTGTGGAAATGTCTGGACGTGGAAAAGGCGGCGCTGGCAAAGCTCGATCCAAGGCGAAATCTCGTTCGTCTCGGGCTGGACTGCAGTTCCCGGTCGGCCGGGTTCACAGACTCCTGAGAAAGGGCAACTATGCTGAGCGTGTGGGTGCCGGAGCCCCGGTCTATCTGGCTGCTGTGCTCGAGTATCTGACGGCCGAAATCCTCGAATTGGCCGGCAACGCGGCCCGGGACAATAAGAAGACCCGCATCATCCCCCGGCACCTGCAGCTGGCCGTCCGCAACGACGAGGAGCTGAACAAGCTGCTGGGAGGGGTGACTATCGCTCAGGGCGGTGTGTTACCCAACATCCAGGCTGTCCTTTTGCCCAAGAAAACCGGCGCTGCCAGTAAGTGAAGCGACGTAAGCTGAATCTATTTACCTAAAGGCTCTTTTCAGAGCCACTCACAATGTCTGTGGAAGGGCTGAGCGGCGGGTGCTTTCCGTCCCTTTGATATCCTGCATCTGTCAGTGCCTCGACGTGTTTCTTCCGCGAAAGAAACCGGAATAAATCTGCACAGAAACCGGTTTGTTTCAGTCCCGGCTCGTTTTCCCCTCTCAGCAGACCGAATGAGCTCTCTCCCCTTGCAGAGAATCAGCGGGTTCCCTAGGCGCAGAGTCGTGAAATGAACTTCCGGAGTCAGCCCCGGGAGGGAGAATTTAATCTCCGATCACTGAACGACTCGGCTCTTCATCACCTGGAACCGCGTTGTCTGGGTTCCACATTGCGGGTTGACCCTGGGCCGTTCCGGTGTGCAGAAGGAGGGAACATTGCCTGTTCGTTGCTTCATGAGCGATTCCCATCGCCTCACAGAAAAATAACATTTGCGTTTTACATTTCAGAATCAAGTTTATTATCACCGGCATGTGACGTGAAATTTGTTAACTCAGCCGCAGCAGTTCAATGTCATACATAATCTAGAAGATAATTATAAAATTATTAATTAAAATAAAACATAATAAACAAGTACATCAGTTACGTATATTGACTGTTATTTAAAAAAAAGTAAAAAAAAAACAAATACCGTACATTAAAAAAGTGAGTTAGTGTCCATAGTTTTAATGCCCATTTAGGAATCGGATGGCAGAGGGGAAGAAGCTGTTCCTGAATCGCTGAGTGTGCCTGCAGTCTTCTGTATCTCCTGCCAGTCACTTCTCTCCAAATTCCTGTCTATTTAAGACTTCCCTAAATACCCCTGTGCTCTCTGCCTCTGACACCACCCCTGACAGTGTACACCAGCAAAATTGTATAAATTTCTGTCAGATCTCTCCTGAGCTGACGCCACTCCAGAGGAAAAAGCTCCAGCATGTCGAGCCTCTCCTCACCTCACTCCTCCTCCAGACATCCTGCTTAACAACTTCTGCACCTGCACCGAAACCTCCACATGCTTCCTAGAATGAGGTGACCGGAACTGAACACTGTGCTCTCACTGTGGCCGAACCAGCATTTTATAAACTGTAACATGATGTCCTGGTGATTGAACTCAATGCCTTGCCCGGTGAAGGCAAACATGCCGTACACCGGCTTTACCACCCTGTCAACCTGTGCTCCCATTTTCAGGGAACCAATCTGCCCGGACCCAGCATCCTTCTGTATGTTAATGTTCCTGCCGTTACCTGTGTACCCACGCGTTATGTTGGACGTGCACCCCTGGGTATCCTTTTCACCACAATGAATGTACAGAATGCAGTGGGATTATCTTTAATCCTGCTCATCAGAGATTTTTCATCACTGTTTCTCACTCTGCAAATGTTCTTGAGTTCCCTTCTGTGTTTTAAATATCATCCTCAAACCCCCTGTTTGATTCCAGCTTCCTAAGCCTTACATAAGCTTCTCACTCTTCCTCGACTAAATTTACTTCCTCTCTCATCATCCAAGGTTCCTGAACCTTGCCATCCTGGACCCTCCCCCTTACAGGAACAAACTGGCCCTGAATCACTGTGCAGCTGTCTTTAAACAAACTCATGTCAGATGACGATTTGCCTCAAAATCCATCCTTACAGTGTTAAGCATCAAACTTGGCATCAATCTCTCCATTCAGTGACTGGTTCACATCCCCCTGTCAATCTCATTTCAACCCTCCCAGGGAACAACAATGAACCTCATGATACTGACACCCCCCCCCCCCCCCCCCCCCGTGAAGGTGCAAACCACCCTCCCCCTTGTAAATGTCACCTCTGGACCTGAAGAGGTTCCAGTGTTCTGGAATCCTGAAACCCTGTCCCTGCACCAGCTCCTCAGCCATACATTCATCTTCTCTAACTTTCTGTTCCCACCCGTACTACCACAGAGCATTGGGAGTAACACAAAAATTATAACCTTTCAGGTCCTGCTCTTTAACTTGTTCCCTAACTCTCTATATTCACTGTGGGACCTCATCCCTTTTCTACCTGTCCACTGCTACTGACGTGAACCACCACCTTCGGCTGAGTGAACATTGTTCAGTAGCTGCTCTGAGACTTCCCTGACACTCAGTTATATGATTTACAAAGCTTTGAAACCGATTAAAAAAGTAATTGAGAGGAAAAAGAAGAAATACGAAGGTTAGCTAGCCATTAGTATTAAAGAGGATACCAGAAGTTTCTTCAGATATACAAAGAGTAAAAGAGAGGCAAAAGTAGATGATGCTGGAGACGTAGTAATGGGGTACAGGGAAGTGGCAGAGAAGCTGAATAAGCATTGTGCATCAGTCTTCACTGTGGGAGACACTGGCAGTCTGCTGGAAATTCAGGAGAATCAGGGGGCAGAAATGAGTCAATTGACCTTTACTTTGGAAAAGCTGCTTGGGAAACTGAAAGATCTGAAGGTAGAAAATCAGCTGGACGGGATTTTCTACACCAGAGCTATGAAAGAGGTGACTGAAGAGATAGAGGTAGTTTTAGTAATAATCATTCTATAATCCCTGTATTCTGGTGTGTTCCTGGAGAAGAGGAAAATTGCAAACATTATTCCACTCTTGAAGGAGGGAGAAGGGCAGATGAGAGGAAATCATAGGCCAGTCAGTCTGACCTCAGTGGTTGGGAAGATGATGGACTCGATGTATTTTCGGGCTACTTGGCGACACATGATAAAATAGGACAAAGTCAGCATCGTTTCCTTTAGGCCCAAGGTGTACAAGATGATGAGAGGCATCGATCGTGTGGATAGTCAGAGGCTTTTTCTCAGGGCTGAACTGGCTGCACAAGAGGACACAGGTTAAGGTGCTGTTGAGCATGTACAGAGATGTCAGGGGTAAGTTTTTTACTCAGAGTGGTGAGTGCGTGGAATGGGCTGCCCACAACGGTGGTGGAGGCAGATACGATAGGGTCTTTTCAGAGACTTTTCGATAGGTAAGCCCAGTGATTCCTAAAGTAAGGACATGTTCGTCACAACATTGTGGGCCGAAAGTCCTGTTTGGTGCTGTAGGTTTTCTATGCTTCTATTAAATTACTTTGGATTAAAATGTTGACTTTGACAATATTTTTCCGTAACGTTCTTTTTTCATAAAGGGTTCAGTGATCCAGTTACAACGTTTTTCTATCCTAAATTATAAAAGATTATCCACACAAAAGTAAAAAAGTACAAATATTAAATATTTATACGACCGAAGAGTCAAATTAAAATGTGAATATTACTGTCTATAACACACTCAATTCCCGTGGGTGGGGGGAGGGATCACTGTTCCCGGAAATGCCCCTCTGTCCCCACTCTGTTCCAATGCTCGCAATTTCTCAACGTCTCCACTGATTGACAGTTGTCTGTGTCCCGCCTCCTGGGCTGTGGGCAACGCGTCACGTGCGCGCATGCCTAACTGTGACGTGGTGACGTCATAGATGTTACGTCACTGACGTCGTTTCCTGGGGAACGGTCCGGGATGGAGGGCACGGGGTTGTTGTAAAGTGGAGTCGGTCTCTACTTTGGGTTTCGGCTCCACTGTGGGAATCGGCCTCTCCTCTTCCTGCCCTCGGAACAGTGAGTGTCTGTCAGCACCTCACCGCACCGGCTCTCTGCCTCAGGTACAATATTTAAACCATATTTGCACAGTTACATGGATAGGAAAGGTTGAGAGGGACACGGGCCTAATGCAGGCGGATGGGACGAGTTCAGGTCGACAACTTGGTCGGCGTGAATGAGTTTTACCAAAGGGACGGTTTCAGTTCTGTATAAATCACTGACTCTATTCTGGGCGGTTCAACCAGGGCAACAGCAGTCCTCCACTGCAGTGGGGTTTGTTACCTTCATTCTCAGCTGTGAGCTTGTTCCACTGAACCCCTTATCCTCTGAGAAAATACTTGCACCGTTCCATTGTGACCAAGCTGTCCTCCATCTCTCCTAATACTAACCAGTGTTCTTGATCAAATTCCCATTTTAAAGTCCTGTTACTGGTGAACAGGGAATGGGTGCATTTTGGTAGCCTTTTGAGGTGTTTGATTCACTATTAACCCTAATGCATTAATACCTTTGTCCAACAAAAATCCATTGTCCTTCGTTCTGAGTGTTTTAGGTAAGTCCATCCTGAAGTTCTGTGTTCCAGCTTCCCACTGAACTTTCACAGTCTGTGGTTTCTGCATGGCTATACTGACCATCGAGAATCTGTCTCCATTAACTCAGCACTTGGTCTGTCTCCTACCCTGTCCTGGTGATTCAAATGTGAACGTTATCAGGTTATGGAAAACGGATCTTCTGAAACTTTAACCAGCGTCTTGTCTGCAATTTTATAAAGTTATTATATGAAAGAGCCATCACGAGGAAATCTGCAGCTGCTGGAATTTCAAACACACACAAAATGCTGGTGGAACCCAGCAGGCCAGGCAGCATCAAGCAGAAGGACTGTCGACGCTTCTCCATATGAAAGAGCCATAATGTCTTTCAGGCTCGAGTTGAAATGAGATTCAGGAGTTACCCAACTGGAACCAATAAACTCCTGAAGCCACAAGTAAAACAACAACGGCAGCAATCCTCTGCTTGGCATGGATACCGAGTGGGCGGACTGATGGGGAAAGGGGGGGGGGGGGGGAACAATTCCTTGTCAGTTCAGTGGGAGCTTATTACAATCGCGATTTAGCTCTTGTAAAAGTCACCAGACATAAAGTATGTGTAATTTATTACGTAAAAGCTAGTACAACTCTTCCATTGAAATTGTGAGTGGCTCTTAAAAGAGCCGTTGTGTTTTCGATCATCTCACTGGGCAGCTTCACTTGGAGCTGGTGTACTTGGTCTCCGCCTTTGTCCCTTCGGACACGGCGTGCTTGGCCAGCTCCCCGGGCAGCAGCAGGCGCACAGCGGTCTGGATCTCCCGGGAGCTGATGGTGGACCGCTTGTTGTAATGGGCCAGGCGAGAAGCCTCACCCGCGATGCGCTCGAAAATATCGTTCACGAATGAATTCATGATGCTCATGGCCTTGGAGGAGATGCCGGTGTCGGGGTGAACCTGCTTCATCACTTTGTAGATGTAGATGGCGTAAGTCTCCTTCCTCAGCCTCTTACGTTTCTTACCTCCCTTACCCGCAGTTTTGGGCAAAGCTTTCCTGCCGCCCTTCTTCGGAGCGGATTTCCCTGGCTCAGGCATCTCCTCCGACCGTTTCAGACCCAGAAATAAGCGGAATCGGCCGGGAGCACGAGTTAAATAGGCAGCACCCAGATCAGTATGTTAATGAAGGATGGGAATGCTTTGGATTCCCAATGGCTATTGGAAGAAAAGATTCTTCAGTTAATTCATTTCATTGGATATCTGTAGAACATGTTCAAACAATCATGTAACTTCCCTGTAGTCTCTGTGGGAGGGTTTGAATGGGGTGTATTGTGTAGCAACACTCGGGCTGATGGAATTGAGAATGATTTTGACTGTAGATATGTAACCAGTGTGTCTACAGTGATCAGCGATGGGGCCTTTGTCTGATCAGATTAAAATACACACGGGCTGATCAGATCACTGATGACATGAATGTTGGTGCAGTTGTGGGAGGTGAGGAAGGTTATCAAATGGACAGAACTGGATGTAGACCAGTTGGAAACAGGGACGGAGAAATAGGGGACAGAGTTTAATCTGGACATGTGAGGAGTTTTACAGGTCAAGTGTTGGAGGAAACTCCATAGTAAATGGCAACACCCTTAGAAGCGCTGATACACTGAGGGACCTTGCTGTGTCATTACATGAAGTTATTTTTAAACTGTTTTTACATTTCTGTGTTTGGAGGACAATAAATGAGTTATAGTGTTCCCTAAACAGAAAGTGCCTCATCTCATTTTACTTGTGAAAAACCACAGTAACGTACTGGGTAACAAGTGACCAGGAGCTTTCACACCACAAGAATACCGCCGTATCAATCTGCAACGAGGAAGCCCGATCACATTCTCTTCAGGTTCAATGGCATTGCTGACTCTGAGTTTACCACCGTCAAATGCCAGCAGGGTCACAATCAGCAGAAACTCTTACAAAGCAACCCTGTAAGTATTGTGTGTCTTCGGAGGTCTGTGGGACATACCCACAATATGAAGCTTATATTAATGGAGAGAAACAAACTGAGCCAAGTCACAGCTTGATGGGCGGAGAGGAAAACAGAATTTGATGTTTTTTCCTTATGTCTGAAATCTGGCTGGTTAGAAGTGTCGCTCCTCCGAATAGTGTTCAGCCTCACTGGAACAGAGTGACATCAGACATCAACACAAAAACTGAAATAATCTCAGCTAAAAAGTTGTCTTTCACCTGTTGATCTTCTTTGCAAATATTTCACAGGATAGAAAAGGCAAAGAATTTCTGACTGAGAATCTCAAACGCAACGGTGTGTCACGTCTGATGTGTCTGCCAGTTCCCCAGCATTTGAAGGCTACCCTTCGTTGAATGTGAAGGAGGAGATGGTTGAGAAGACAGCACACCAGTCTGAGCAAGGAGAACCCCAATACACGGACATGTCCTTGATCTGACCTGATAAATGGCCACAGAGTTGATACCATTCACCGCCTCTCATTTTGCCAGGGATTTGCCAGGCCACTGAACCTACAGACACACAGCCAGTTCACACGGGGAGAGGCATTTCACCTGCTCTGTGTGCGGGATGGGATTCATTCAGTCACATGAGCCCATACAACACCAGTCAGTTCAAACCAGTGAGCAGCTAGACTTGGCTCAGTTGTCTCTGTCTCTCAGTGTAGCTTCACACCTGTTCCGAGCGTGGGAAGAGATTCATTCAGTTCACCCACTTTGTGAGGCTCCAGTGAGTTTATCATACATAGAGGACAAACTTCGGTCTTGTGTCAGCAAAGAAATTTACTCAGTCATCCCACCTGCTGAGACGCTGGCAGCTTCACATCAGGGAGGAAGTTGAAATAAGCTCTAGGTGAACATTTTAACCATCATGGTGACTGAATCTAGTTGGAAGTTCATGTGACACTCTTCATGTAATATTCAGCAGATACTGTGGCTGTTCATCACTCCCAGGACAGAACCCTGGTTACTGAGCATTGGAGGGTTGTTCTGCTGATGTTAGTCTGAAAATACACAGTCATTAATGTTGTGGATCTGTGACAAATTAATCAGCTCTATTTCAAATCTTGTGTCACAGGTGCTTCCTGCCTGTCACACAGCTAATGTACAGTAGAGAGGCCACTCAGTCCATCTGGTACCTGCTTGTGTTCCTATTCTACACCAGAGCTTTCAAATCCATCCCTGCTGTTCCCCTCTCACTCACCCTATAATATTCAGGCAGCAACTGGTCTCTAGTCTGTGAATGCAGAGGTTCACTCTGTGAAAGAGATACAGGGCTGGAGAAATGGAGTCTGAGGCGAGAGAACAGAAGGCCATGGAAGAAAGAAAAGAGGGAAGGAACACCGGAGGGAGGTGATGGGCAGGCAACGAGAGGGAAAAGGGGATGGGGAATGATGAGGGAGGGGAGGCATGACCGGAAGATTAAGAAATTGATGCTCATGCCATCAGATTGGAGGCTACCCAGATAGAATACAAGGTGTTGTTCCTCCTACCTGAGCGTGGCCTCATCGCGACAGTATAGGAGGCCATGGATTGTCATTTCCATTGAGTATATTGTTTGTGCAAGCTCGCTGTGTTGAAGTAGCTGGGTGAGTTTTCTGCATTCAAACATTGACTGATTTTGGAACATGTGGTGTAGAACTAGTATTTGCCTGCTTAAATTAATCCAGTATATTAACACCTCCCTTTCTCAAAATATAATTCAACCACTCTATTATCGTACATTCCATAAATTTACACAAATGGGACATTTAACTAGAAGGATCCAACTGGGGTTTCCCAGATTTTAGAATAGACACTACAATTGCTATTTTCCATGAGGAAGGAAGATGGCCTGAACTCCAATTGTGATTCACAAAATGTAATATAATCTCAAGTGTTGTTGGCCATACATTTAAACATACATGTTTAAATCCATCAAATCCATGTTTAAACATGGATCATCCTTTCCTGGAGTCATCTGACCTGTACTCTTAATAGTTTTCTTAAATTCACTCAAAGCAAACCTTACATCGCTATCATTGCTACAGCTGGTTTCCAACACATTGAGGTATACTCTTAAAACCTAATCCCTACATTGTTTAGTTACTTTATTATTTTGATTATGAATTGCAGCAGATGACTGAGCCAGTAACTCAACCTATTCTCTTTTAGGAACAAATGCATTACCTTCTTTAATCAATACTGGTAACCCTATGAATCCTGCACCCCCATTTTCTTAATCATTCCCCAAACATCTCCAAGTTTAATAGTCCTTCTAATGCTGTCACAATATGACCTCTAATCTGTGGTGGCTAGTGCTATCATGTTTGCTGTTGTGTGCTGGGGCAGCAGGCTGAGGGTAGCAGACACCAACAGAATCAACAAACTCATTTGCAAGGCCAGTGATGTGGTGGGGGTGGAACTGGACTCTCTGATGATGGTGTTTGAAAAGAGGATGCTGTCCAAGTTGCATGCCATCTTTGACAATGTCTCCCATCCACTCCATAATTTGTTGGTTAGGCGCAGGAGTACGTTCAGCCAGAGACTCATTCCACCGAGATGCAACACTGAGCGTCATAGGAAGTCATCCCTGCCTGTGGCCATCAAACTTTACAACTCCTCCCTCAGAGTGTCAGACACCCTGAACCAATATGCTGGCCCTAGACTTATTTCCACTTGGCATTTTTTACTTATTATTATTTAATTTTTTATGGTTTTATATTGCTGTATTTCTGCACTATTCTTGGTTGGTGCAACTGTAACGAAACCTGATTTCCCTCGGGACCAATAAAGTACGTCTGTCTTTAACTTGCTTTCACAAGTTTCATTACTTTCCTCACCACGGCCTGTGACTGTTACACTTATTAAGATCACGCGGAGAGTGATACTTCATAACTTTCCAAAATGCCACAGTTCTCTGAATAATTGCCTCTGCACACTCCTCCATGCACCGTGGTACAGCCTTTCTCCTATTAATGCACTTCTTAATATGAATTTCTTACACCAGTTTGATGAATAATGTGACAACCTTTCTTTGAATAAATCAACATCATCCTCACCATTCAGTCCAGACAGACGTTCTGTTCATCACATAAAACATTAAAACTTCTCCCAATTTGCTTTACCAAAGTTGCACCTCATGAAAGTGGCCTCTTGACTCCGATATAAATCTAAACCCAGGTTTATAAACAGAGGAAAATGATCACTCCCCAGTGTTTCATCTCCCATGACATTCCACTCACTCACTCCAGCCTGATGTTTGAAACTAAAGTTAAATTTACAGCAGTTTCAGAACTATTATGGACATTAAATCTCATAACTCTCCCACCAGTAAGACACACAAGATGTGAAATATCTAAAACTCTTCTATAATCAAACTATCACCATCATTCTGAGAACAACCCCACAGTGAACTCTATGCATTAAAATCCCCAGCCATACAACCCTTAGTGAGCTAGAGCTACATATACTCTCCAACAAATCAATCGAAAGCTTTCCACAATGGTTATAATAATATACCTCTTTAATGTCGCTACCTGTTGAATCAAATACTTCTCCAAGTGACTCACACATTTCATTTACATCCTCAACTCTGTGCCCTCTGACTTTCTATATAAAACTTGCAACACCACTACCTCTACCAAAACTCCACCTCCTGAAAGTGGCCTATTGACCCCGATATAAGTGTAAACCCTGACTTATAAATAAATCTATCACGCCTAATAACGATATAATCCTGGAAGGAAGAACTTAAATGTGTTAACAACAGGTTTCCTGAATACATTTTATTAAACAAAAATATACTTTATTCAAACATAAAATTATATACAATAACCATTCAATGACTTCCAATTCTTTACAGTTGCTTCCATTACTGTCTTTACATTTTCAAAATCCTCGCCACCCACGTGGGCACTGTTTTTTTATATTTACATTCAGTGGGTATACCCCCAACCCCCGCGGGAGAAGAACACTAGACTGTGGTCCTTCCCCACCGGCCCTTTGCGGTGCCTGTATCGAGTTTGTGTAAGTCCCTCAGCACGTACTCCTGCAGCCGAGAATGTGCCAGTCGGCAGCATTCCCCCACGGACATCTCCATGTGCTGGTAGACCATCAATTTTCGGGCCGACCAAAGAGCGTCTTTGACCGAGCTGATGATCTGCCAGCAGCACCAGATGTTGGTCTCCGTGTGCGTCCCCGGGAACAGCCCGGAGATCAGAGCCCTCTGTTACGCAGCTGCTGGGGATGAACCTCGACACTGTCCCTTCAATCCTCCTCCACACCTTCTCCGCGAACCCACAGTGTGCAAAGAGGGGGGGTCACCGACTCCTCCTCTCTCCAGTCCTCCCGTGGGCGGAGGGGCGTGGAGACGACGTTCCGGGCGTACAGGAGGGATCGGACTGGGAGGTCCCCTCTCACCACCAGCCAGGCGAGGTCTTTGTGCTTGTTGGTGAGGTCTGGCGATGAGGCATTTTGCCAGATGAACTGGACAGTCTGCTCAGGGAACCACCCCACTCTGTCCATCACAGGTATGGTGGCAACGACCAGCCGACAGGGGTGCTGCGTGGGAAAGGGGTCAGACCCATCCTTCGTAGCCAGGGTGACAGGTAGATTCTGGGCACATGGTGGTACTTGGTGCCCACGTACCTGGAATCCACACACAACCTGATACAGCCACACACCAAGCTGGCCATCAGGGTGAGGACGACATTGGGGAAGTTTTTGCCCCCGTTGTCCAGGGACTTGTGCATGGTGGTCAGTCTGATTCACGTCAGATAGATTTGATAAGTCAGAAATAAACGAAGTAATGACCATTAGAAATCAGGCTTCTGGAAATGCGCGCATTGGCCTTTCTTGTACCGTCTGCAGGAATGTCGCAGGTCGCTTATGATTGGTGATTGGCCTTATCTGATTGGACAGCAAATATTCCAATCAGGGAGCTGCTTTCTTCACCAATCAAGAGACAGAAACGGTAGAAGCGCGGTAAATAACCGTCTAACCGCGGAAATAAACTGAAATTTGCAAAACACCGCCAAAAGAGCCTTGGTTGCTGAAATTAATCTACAACAGGTTTGTTTGTTGACCCTTTACCCCCGTTACTGAAGTCCAACACATTTAAACCAAGTGTAGTTAATATTGCGATGGTGTCTGGGAATTCAGTTCACCGATTTCTTTCAATTGATGAACGATTGGAATAAAACAGATTCTCGGCTTCTGTTCGCGGTCGGTCATTGTGTAAACTGTCAGTTTACCAACGGGTCGCCCTTCAGAAAGTGGAGCTTTAAACAATACTCTGAACGAACCGTGAGTGTTCAGCTCTCGCGTTGGAAAGTGGTTAACAGAAGTAACCAAAATGTGACAAAGCTTAATGAACCGCATTCCCCACAATAATTAAACCAGAAAAAGCAATTAGTGTTCACGTCAGAGGAATCTGATGACCGAGAGGAAATGATGGGGAAGGGTGCGTAACGATCCTGTGCCTGTACACAGGAATGTAACAGAGAAATCGGGATTATACTAACCAGTGGACAGCAAATTCTGATTGACGGAGATACGATCCTGAAAGAGCTCACCAACAAAATATTCCAAACCTACCTTAATTCCAAGTCTCAATAGTCTGTAACTCTTTTAATGAAACCGTGAGTGGCTCTTAAAAAAGCCTTTGATTTTCGGGTTTGTTTTGTCAGCAAACTTGCCTTCACTTGGAGCTGGTGTACTTGGTCACCGCCTTTGTCCCTTCGGACACGGCGTGCTTGGCCAGCTCCCCGGGCAGCAGCAGGCGCACAGCGGTCTGGATCTCCCGGGAGCTGATGGTGGACCGCTTGTTGTAATGGGCCAGGCGGGAAGCCTCACCCGCGATGCGCTCGAAAATATCGTTCACAAATGAATTCATGATGCTCATGGCCTTGGAGGAGATGCCGGTGTCGGGGTGAACCTGCTTCATCACTTTGTAGATGTAGATGGCGTAACTCTCCTTCCTCGACCTCTTGCGCTTCTTGCCAGACTTGCTCGCCGGTTTGGACAGAGCTTTCTTGGCGCCCTTCTTGGGAGCGGGTTTCGGTGCATCAGGCATTTCCTCGTCGGTTTCAAACACAATAATAAGCAGAAGCAGGTCGGAGCGCGGATTAAATAGGCAGCGCCCAAAGTGGTATGTTAATGAGGATTGGATTGCAGAGCATTCCCATTGGCTGTTTGGAGAAAGGAATCACCAATCGGAACGCTGGGGGATGGGAAGCGGCGCCAATGTGTGGCGGTTACCGCTGTCGTTTAATGCAGGAGGAAGTACAGAAGGGCAGAGACAGGCGGGGGTGCGGGCTGAAATTGAAAAGAGAACGCAAATTTCAAAAGCAGAATGAAAATAAAATCAGATGAACGAAAGAGGGATTTGGACATTTCAATGTAAAGTTTAAATCGAGTTTATTTATGCACAGGTGAGAGGAACAACGGATTTGTAGCAGCATCACAGACACATTGCATCAGACACAACATTGACCAGAAACTATGGAATTAAATATGAATTATAGCAAAATATTCAAATAGACAGAGGACTATCAGAACAAAATCTAAATAACAAAGAGATTATGCAGGCAGTGGGAGAATCACCCTCTTGTGCTTCTTCATCTCGTCACTCTCGATTCAGAGTCACGCAACGCTGCCACTTTGATCTGGCCCATGCCTTCATTCACCAGGTCCAACACTTGCCTTTATTGGATCTTCCTCCTCCTTACACTGGTCATCGTGTTTGTGGGGCTGTGTGTCCCCTTGGACCTCTGGACTAAGTTTGAGGGTAGGGTTGGTGTATGTATATGTGGGGCAGGGAGAGGTAAGGCTGCAGAGTTTAGTATGGTGAGATATGTGGGGCTACGGTGGATAGGGTAGTGTAGTGGAGCCACTTTAATCTGGCCCATGCCTTTCATTAACGTGGCCTGACACCACCTGGCTTAGTGAACTGGGTTTGCAAAGGGACACATCATTAGTAATACAAATTAGGGTCATTGGATGATCATGAGACTATCTCACGCAGGCGACCCAGCCAGGGTGGATCAGGCCCGGTTTGAGTTTATCCCATGGAGCAAGATAATGAGAGGCATGTAATTCTGCATGTTGCATGATTTTCCACCTTGTTACTTGGCATTAATTTGACCATTTGGGGAGTAGAATGTTCTGAGGCCTACTAATCAGGCTTTACCTCCAATTAAGGTTCAACTTCCCTGCCTTAAATTTACACCAGTCTTTATTTTGCATCTGTGTACCTGGGATTGCATGGACTAAATTAATAACATTTACTGCAGTACAAAGTAGTGATTAATGTTGGGCAGATTGATCCAAAATTTCAAAAATCTCTGAAATCGGGAATTTATTGTATTGACATTACGTCACAAATGGGGAATTTTACCCAGGATTAAATAGCTTGTCTAATGAAGAGCATTTCATGGCTCCAGGCCTCTAGTCACTGGAAATTCAAAGAAAGAAGTGTTACTGAATTGAAACCTATCAAATAGTGAAAGGACTTGAGTGAGTGGATGTGGAGAGGACTTTTCCTGTGGTAGGAGTGTCTGTAACCAGACCACACAGTTTCAAAATAGAGGGGCATCCTTTTAGAGTGGAGATGAGGAGGAATTTCTTCAGCCAGAGAGTGGTGAATCAGTGGAATGTTTTGCCTCAGGCAGCTGTGGAGGCCAAATCACTGGGTATAGGCAGAGATTCATAGATTCTTGTTTGGTCAGGGCCAGAATGGAGACAAGGGAAGATAAGAGATTGAGCCTAAAAGGAAAAAGAATGATCAGTGATGATGAAATGGCAGAGCAGGCTCAATGGGCCAAATGGCCAAATTCTGCTCCTAAATCTGATGGTCTGATGGACTTACTTATTTACTAAAATTTTCCCTCAGCTTTGACACAACCCTGCACCTGAGGCTCCAGATTACTTATATAAGGAATACAGATGTTCTTTGTTCTCTGATTAAAGGAATATGATCTCATTTCCATCCTGAATGCATGTCACCTCATTCTGATCAACAGACACAAAATGCTGGCGGAAGTCAGCAGGCCTGGCAGCATCTATGGGAAAGGGTAATGAGTCGATGCTTTGGGCTGAGAACCATCACCAGGACGAGATCTGATGGAAGGGTCTTGGGACAAAGTGTTGACTGTTTACACGTTTCCATAAAGGCTGCCTGTCCTGCTGAGTTCCTTTAGCATTTTGCTTTGGATTTCCACCATCAGCAGATTCTCTTGTGTTTGTGATTTACGCCTCATTCTGAGGGTATTTTCCTCAGTTATGGAGATCTCATTCAGAGGAAAGATCCTCCTTGCCTGCTGCCAGTCACATCCAGAAAGAATCTAACAGATTTCCTCATTTTCTCATTAACTGCAGGAATACAGACCCAGCCGACTCACTTATGTCTCACATAACCAACCCTCCATCCCTGGAACCAGCCCAGTCAGTGTGGGGAACAGTCACTGAACTCCCTCTATTGCAGGGATATCCTTCCTGAGGAAGTGTGACCAAACCCGGACACTACATTCAAGGTGTGCTCTCACCAGGGCCCTATAGAATCCAGTGAGACATCTGTACCCCTCTTCTCCACTCCTCCTGGATCACAGTACAAAATACTGTTTGCCCCTCTCATTACTCATTGTATCAGGATGTTAACTCAAGTGATTTGTTTACAAGGAGGCCCAGGTTCCTCTGAACATCCCCGTGTGGAAATGACTCTTACAGTTTGATCCTGGGAATTGGTGATCTCACATTTCCCCACATTCTGTTCCATCTGCCCCATCCTCAACCATTCACTCTCCTGTTGACATCCCCCAAACCTTCTCACAACTGACACTGTCCCTCCCACTCTGCCACAGCAACAGATGTAGTCACTGAATTATGCAGCACAGAAACAGGCCCTTCAGCCCAACACATCCATGCTGGCCAAGTAGCCAAACAAAACCATTGTCAGTTACCTGAATTTGTCCCATGTCCCTGTGAAACTTCCCTCTCCACAGTCCAAGAGATATTGCAACTGTGCCCACCTATACCTCCACTTGGGGTAGCTTGTTCCATAGAAATAGCACATTCTGTGTACAAAACCTGCTCCTCAGGGTCCCAGTTAAATCTTTCCTTTCTCACTTTATAAATGTAATCTCTAACTTTTCAGTCCATGACCCTGGAGATAACAGAATCACTATTGACCGTATCAATTCCTGCCATTATTTTCTTTCTTTTTAAATCTTTTTATTGATTTTAAACAAACATAAATTAAACATGAATACAAAGAGCTTGAGAGTACATAGGTTAAAGTATAAATACAAATGGATCATAATCCATATGTAATAACCTCCCAAAATCATAGTGGTTACAGCAAATGGAGAAAATAAGAAAACCTCCCCAAGAAAACCGAACCAACATGGGCCATTGCTTTATATATCAATTATACGCAGTAGCATCAATAACTCCACACCTCCATCCAGATTATTAAGGAGGATAAGAGTAAGGTTTAGGAAAAGTCAGATGAGTTCATATGAAAATGTTGAATAAATGGTCTCCAAGTTTCTTCAAATTTAACTGAAGGGTCAAAAACAACACTTCTAATTTCTTTTCTAAACTCAAACAAGAAATAGTTTGAGAAAACAACTGAAATATAATTGGAGGATTAATTTATTTCCCGTTCAACAGGATAGATCTTCTAGCCATTACTGTAACAAATGCAATCATCTGCCGGGCTGAGGGGATAAACAACTTTTATCCACCATTGGTGAACCAAAAATTGCAGTAATAGGATGTGGTTGCAATTTGATATTCAGAACTGTTGAAATAATATCAAAAATATCTTTCCAATAATTTTGCAAACAGTGGCAAGACCAAAACATGTGGGTCAATGAAGCGACTTCAGAATGACATCTGTCACAGGTTGGATTAACATAAGAATAAAATTGAACAAGTTTATCCTTGGACATGTGAGCCCTATGTACAACCTAAAATTCTATTAGGGCATGTTTAGCACAAATAGAAGAAGAATTGACTAATTGTAAAATTTTCACCCACTGCTCTGTGGGTATAAGTCAGTGAAGTTCTTTTTCCCCATTCCTTCTTAATTTTTTCAAGTACTTCTGGCTGTATTTTCATGATCATGTTATAAATGATGGCTACTAAAACCTTCCAGCAAGGATTCAGAGCTAACAAAAATTCCGTCATATCCATTGGACATGATTTTGGAAAAGTCTGTAATATATTATTCATAAGATTTCTAACTTGCAAGTATCTAAAAAATGACTTTTAGACAAATTATGTTTATTGGATAGCTGTTCAAAGGACATAAAGCTGTTGTCTAAAAATAGATCACGAAAACATGTTATACCTCTTGTTTCCCATAATACAAAGGCTTGATCCATACAAGAAGGCTGAAAAACAAGCCTGCCATTATTTTATCAGCCTCTCTAATGCCACATACACTCTGGTGAGAATGTTCCAGCCTATCCAGCCTCCTGTTAAATCCCTTTTGCACCCTCTCCAGTTTAATGTCACCCTCTGATCACTGGGCAACTATAACTGTACGCCCTGCTCCAAGAGTGGTTTCCCCAAGGCTGGGAGAGCTGTAATGTGACGTCACGGTCCAGTGCCCAATACTCTCCCGATGAATGCAAGTGTGGCAAACACCACCTTCACCGTCCTGCCGACCTGTGTTTACACTTTGAAGGAATTCGATATCTGCACCCCGATGTCTCTCTGTTTTACAGCACTCCCAGGGACCGACCATTCCCCACGGCAGTTCGGCCCTGGTTCGTCAATGACAACGGAACATCTCTTGTTCTTGTTTGCAGGCTCGAAGGGCCGAATGGACTACTCCTGCACCTATTTTCTTTCTCACATTTATATGCCATTACTCAAATCACTGACCTCATTGACCACCGTCCTGTTGTATTGCTGGTTACATTCTTCACACTTTAGTGATATCTGCATATTTGCTGAGCCGGGCATTGACATTGTCAGCCGAGTCTTTAATGAATGAACTGCAGCAGCAGACCTGACTCAGCTCCCAGGCTTTTCCTTGCAGCGATACCCGCACAGTGCTGGAGGAACTCAGCAGGCCAGGCAGCATCTGTGAGAAACAGTAAACAGCCGACGTTTCAGGCCGAGACCGTCCAGAATCTGAACAATGTCTTGTGTTTGGTTTTCCATCGATCCTTTCTTACGTGACTGGATAACATAATCGATCCTCCAACCCTCTGCCACTACTCCCGCCCGAGAAACGCGCAGAGAGACAGAGGCAGGGAGGGGAGGAGACAGAGTCAGAGTGACGGACAGAGCCGAGAGCGGCCTCTCATCGTCCAGCTCCGCCTTCACTTTACTTCACCCGGCAATTTCCAACGGTTTATCCGAAACACAGAGCTCCAGAGAGGGGAAAGAAAACTCCCTCAGACACCACGTCCAAAGTGAAGGATTTCTAGGAATTTACTGGTGGTCGGACTTCATGCTATCAGAATACAGTGTGATTGGCGCAGGATTAAATTCAAATCGCCCGCCGATTTCAGAGCACCCAGCAACGGTGCTTGATTACTTTTTATATTATTTACCATTAATTGTATCACGGATTCTACAATTTGTTTCATTTTATATATAATTGCCTCAGTGAAGATTTAAATGGATGATTACAGAATCGTTTCTCTGAATGAGGGAACTGATTTCTGTCCGAGACGGACAAGGGGATGCTGATCGATCTTAATGCATTCAGAGCTTCTGCCGTAATCACCGACTGAAAAGGCAGAATCGCAGGGATATTTCAAGCCGAACGGATTAATCTGTTTCAAAAGTAGCTCAGCCAAATATATCGATAAAAATAATTAAAAGGTTGTGGACACGGCTCCCTCTGTGAGGCGGTGGGTGGCTCTTAGAAGAGCCTTTGTGTTGTGTTCGGGAGGAAGTGGGAGTATTTCAGCCGCCGAAGCCATAGAGAGTGCGGCCCTGGCGTTTCAGAGCGTACACCACATCCATGGCAGTGACCGTCTTGCGCTTGGCGTGTTCAGTGTAGGTGACCGCATCCCGGATCACATTCTCCAGGAAAACCTTCAGCACCCCGCGGGTCTCCTCGTAGATCAGACCCGAGATCCGCTTGACGCCGCCACGGCGAGCCAGACGGCGGATGGCCGGTTTGGTGATGCCCTGGATGTTATCCCGGAGCACTTTACGGTGCCGCTTGGCTCCGCCTTTGCCCAGTCCTTTGCCTCCTTTCCCTCTGCCAGACATGACGCTGCTTCATTCAGGTCGCTGCTCCGTGACAAACCGACTGCTGATGTCTCCTTTTATACACAGCGCCCCGACCTGCCCGAGAAACGCACAGAGAGACAGAGGCGGGGAGGGGAGGAGACAGAGTCAGAGTGACGGACAGAGCCGAGAGCGGCCTCTCATCGTCCAGCTCCGCCTTCACTTTACCACACCCGCCAATTTCCAGCGGTCTATCCGACACAAAGCGCTCCAGCGGGGGGCGGGGAAACTGACTCACACACTACGTACAGTCTGGAGGATTTCTGGAAATTTGCTGATTCTCCTGCTTTAAATTATAGGAAGTGCTTTTCCATTCCGCAAATCCCCGAGGACCCCGGTCTGTCCCTCCCCGGCCCCATGACCAGTGCGAGCGTCCTCACACACAGCAGTTGGTGGCCGAGGGTGCAGTCACTTCCAGTGATGAGAGGGTTAAATCATTAGAACAATTGTTCCCCTGGGTCACGAGGGAAATGAAAGTCCGGTCACCCAAAGGAACAGGATACTTAGGCAGAAATAAGGATATACAGACCGCGCTTCTGGCGCCTTCCAAAGCCCAGGTAAGGGGTGGCTGAGGAGCTGGTGCGAGGTGGGTGGGGATTCAGGCACAAGGATCAATTGCCTCTCGAAATGAAGGTGAGACAGGTCCAGTGAGGAGGAGAGTCAATATGTTTACTGGAAGCTTTCTTCGTGCGACACGGAAAGGTGTAAACGAGCAGGTATGAGGTCCTACAAATTGATTTTCCGGAACTAGGTTAAAACAGCAGGACTTCCAGGATTATAATTACAGAATTATGACCCAAACCATGTGGTTGTGTGGTGAGAAATTGATATGTTGTGCAGTTTAATATGTTGCTGAGGAACTGATGCAGGAGGGAGGTCTTCAGATTTATGGATCAGTCGGCTCCCTTCCAGTCAGGTGGGAGACCGGGACAAACAAGACCATCTCCATCTGGACCGGAGGGGAACCAATATCCTCTCCAGGAGGTTTGATGGTGTCACTTAGCGGAGTTTGAACTGGAGTAGCAAATGGGAGAATGTGTGTATGACAAGACAGTCTGAACAGAACGAGAGCCAATGTCAGGCCAATGGTGGGACTGATGGGATGAAATGAGGTTAATTCAACATTGGGAGTATGTGTCAGATGGACAGGGCTGGCAGCTCAACATTCCTGGGTTTGAATGTTTTACATGTGAGTGGGGGGAAGGGGGTTAAAAGGTGCAAAGGTTACACAACTGAGAATATCACAGCAAACTGGAGGGTTCATTTACAACGGCAAACTTCAGTTACACTGACAGGATTATTGAATTGTCCCTCCCCAGTAACAAGTGGGGGACTTTATCTTCCATAGAATTGACTGCAACTTGCTTACTGCTAAGATATTCCAGACTGGCTCAGCGAATCTGAGGAATGTTTGAAACATTATGTAGAGCCCAATCAGAGTTCAGAACAGACAGGAATTAGTTTTTCAGAAATAAAGCAGGCCAGCTGACAGCTGAGAGTCAGTGAATGTTTTGGGATCTTATATTTCTCTTACTTATGAGTAAGAATAAAATTAGATCCTGTATGAAGGTACTAAATCCCAGAAGGGCAAGTTAGAATGCAGTCAGACAGAAGCCAAGCGGCATTGATTGGGAGCAGCCACTGTTTGACAACTCCAGGCCTGACATGTGGGAGTTGTTTAAAGACCAGCAGATCCGAGTCGATATTGAGCTACAGGATTCATCCACACTTGGAAAGGCATGGCTTGCTTCATGGTTTTGTGTGGACACATCACACTAGACAAAATTGATCGAGGATTCGGTGGTGGTGATACAGAAATAACATATAGGTGTAGAATTATGCGATTTGGCCCATCAAGTCTGCTCTCTCTTTTCATCTTGGCTGAGACATTTTTCCTCTCAGCCCCAATCTCCTGCCTTCTCCCTGTATCCCTTCATGCACTAACCAATCAAGAACCAATCAACTTCTGCCTTAAATACCTAAAGTCTTGGCCTCCACAGCTGCCGCCCGTGGCAATGAATTCCACAGATTCACCACACTCTAAAGAAATTCCTCCTCATCTCCAATCTGAAAGGATGTCCCTCTCTTCTGAGGCTGTGTCCTCTGGTCTTAGACACTCCCATCCTCTCCACATCAACTTTATCAAAGCCTTTCACCATTCGATAGGTTTCAATTCGTCATCCCTCATTTTTCTAACTTCCAGGGAATAAAGGCCCAGAGCCATCAAACACCCTTCACATGGCAAGCTGTTTAATCTTGGAATCATTTTTGAAAATCTCATTTGAATCCCATCCAGTTCCAGCTCATCCTTCCTAAGATAAAGGACCCAAAACTGCTCCCAATAGTCCAAGTGAGACCTCACCAGTACTTCATAAAGTCTCAACATCACATCCTTGCTCTTATATTCTGGTCCTCTTGAAATGAATGCTAACTTCACATTTGCCTTCCTCACCACAGACTATACCTGCAAATTAACCTTTAGAAAACAAGCACAATGACTCCCAAATCCCTCTGCACCTCATTTTTTCTGTATCTTTTCTCCCTTGAGAAAATAGTCAACCCTAATATCTCTTCAACCGAAGTACATGACCATACATTTCCCAATTCTGTATTCCATCTGCCACTTATTTGCCTATTCTCTTCATCTGTCTGTCTTTCCCTGTTTCTTCAAAAATACCTGCACATCCACCTGTCTCTTCATATCATCTACAAATTTTGCAAGAAATCCATCAACTCCATCATTCAAATCATTGACATATAATGTAAAAAGAATCAGCCCCAACATTTTGGTGCTTGATAACGGCAAGACTGTGGACATGATCTCTACAGATCTTAGTGGGATTCAATATAAATTGAAATTTCAATTCAGAAATGGATTCCTCATAGAAAGCTAAGTATTGTCGGATGTCCGTGAACAGTGGTGATCCACAAGGATTGATGCTGGAATTATGCTGAGTGTGATATATATCAATGTTTGGATGAAAATGTTGATGGGTGGTTTACAAGTTTACATGTGACTGCAAGATTGGTGGAATCGTGGACAGTGTAAACATTGATCAATGCACACAGATCACAAACAGATATGCAGAGAATTTGCAGAAGGAATTTACTCTGGGAGGGAATGCGGTATTGCACTTTGGGAGGTCAAATGAAAGAAAAAAGTATAATGTTAATGATTGGCTCCTTCCCAGCATTGGTGAAAAGAGTGAACTTGGGATCCAGGCAGATAGTTCACTGAATGTGGCTGCACAATGGGATAAGGTGTACAGAATGCTGGTCCCAAATGGTCAGGGTGTTGAGTATAAGAGTAAGGGAGTCATGTATTAAGACAGGCATACACACGTACAGGGAAAGGACCATGTCCAGGTAGGCGTATTCAACTCCTTCAAGTCAGTATTTAGTTGATGCACCATTCGCAGCAATTACAGCCTTGAGTCTGTGTGGATAGGTCTCTATCAGCTTTGCACATCTGGACACTGCAATTTTTCCCCATTCTTCCTTACAAAACTACTCAAGATCTGTCAGAATGCATACAGTTTGTGAGTGAAAAGCTCTTTTCAAATCCAGCTACAGACTGAAGTCTGGACTCTGACTTGGCCACTCTAGGACATTAACTTTGCTGTTTTAATGCATTCCAATGCAGCTTTGGTTTTAAGCTCGTGGTCATTGTCTTGCTGGAAAACAAACCTTCTCCTAAGTCACAGTTTTCTTGCAGACTGCATTACGTTTTCTAACAGGATTTCCCTGTATTTTGGTGCATTCATTTTACCCTGTACCTTCACAAGCTTTCCAGGGCTTGCTGCCGTGAAGCACAATGCACCATTCTCGACTGTAGGAAAGGTGTGTTTTTGATGATATGCAGTGTTCGGCTTACATCAAACTTACGAGTTTAGCCTGATTGCAAAAAAAGTTCTATTTTAGTTTCAGACCATAGAACCTTCTTCCAGTTGGCTTCAGAGACCCCCTCGTCCTCTGACAAACTCCAGGTGAGATTTCATGAGAGCTTTTTTCAACAGTGGCTTTCTCTTTGCCACTCCCTGATAAACCTGTGACAGGTGAAACACCTGGGCAACTATCATTGTATGCAAAATCTCTCCCAGTTTGGCCACCGTAGCTTGGGTTATCAAAGGCTGAGTTATCAACAGTTATCAAAGGTGTTTTGGTAGCCTCTTTCTCTAGGTCTCTTCTTGCACAGCTGCTCAATTTTTGAACACTGTCTGCTCGAGGTAGGTTTACAACTGTGCCATATTCTTTCCACTTCTGGATGATAGAGATCTAGAAGGTTATAAGGCTACTAGGAAGGTGCTTAAGGAGGAAATTAGGAGAGCCAGAAGGCCTTGGCGGGCAGGATTAAGGAAAACCCCAAGGCATTCTACAAGCATGTGAAGAGCAAGAGGATAAGACATGACAGAATAGGACCTATCAAGCGTGACAGTGGGAAAGCGAGTATGCAACAGGAGGAAATAGCAGAGATACCTGATGAATACTTTACTTCAGTATTCACTATGGAAAAGGATCTTAGTGATTGTCGTGATGACTTGCAGCAGACTGAAAAGCTTGAGCATGTAGATATTAAGAAAGAGGATGTCCTGGAGCTTTTGGAAAGTTGGATAAATCGCTGGGACCAGACAAAATGTACCCCAGGCTACATGGGGTAGGCGAGGGGCGGAGATTGCTGAGCCTCTGGCAATGATCTTTGCACCATCAATGGGGAAGGGAGAGGTTCCAGAGGATTGGAGGATTGTGGATGTTGTTCCATTCTTCAAGAAAGGGAGTAGAGATAACCCAGGAAATTACAGACCCGTCAGTCTTACCTCAGTGGTTGGGAAGATGATGGAGAAGATCCTGAGAGGCAGGATTTATGAAGATTTGGAGAGCTATGATATGATCAGGAGTAGTCAGCATGGCTTTGTCAAGGACAGGATGTGCCTTACAAGCCTGATTGGATGTTTTGAGGATGTAACTAAACACATTCATGAAGGAAGAGCAGTAGATATAGTGCATATGGATTTCAGCAAGGTATTTGATAAGGTACCCCATGCAAGGCTTACTGAGAAAGTAAGGAAGCATGGGATCCAAGGGGACATTGCGTTGTGAATCCAAAACTCGCTTGCCCACAGAAGGCAAAGAATGGTTGTAGATGGGTCATATTCTGCATGGAGGTCGGTCACCAGTTCTGGGACCCTTCGTGATCTTTATAAATGTCCTAGATGAGGAAGTGGAGGGATGGGTTAGTAAGTTTGCAGATGACACAAAGGTTGGAGGAGTAGTGGACACTGTGGACGGCTGTCAGAGGTTACAGAGGGACATTGATAGGATGCAAAACTGGACTGAGAAGCGGCAGATGGAGTTCAACTCAGATAAGTCTGAAGTGGTTCATTTTGATTGGTCAAATATGATGGCAGAACATAGTATTAATGGTAAGACTCTTTGCAGTGTGGAGGATCAGAGTGATCTTGGGGTCCAAGTCCACAGACGCTCAAAGCAGCTGCGCAGGATGACTCAGTGGTCAAAAAGGCATACGTTGTATTGGCCTTCATCAATCGTGGAATTGAATTTAGGAGCCGACAGATAATGTTGCAGCTATACGCAACCCTGGTCAGAACCCACTTGGAGTACTGTGTTCAGTTCTGGTCACCTCTCTAGAGGAAGGATTTGGAAGCCAAAGAAAGGGTGCAGAGGTTGAATGAACTCAGCCTATTCTCTTTGCAGCAAAGGAGGATGAGAGGTGACCTGATTGAGGTGTACAAGATGATGAGAGGCATTGATCGTGTGGATAGTCAGAGGCTTTTTCCCAAGGCTGAAATGGCTGCCACAAGTGGACACAGGTTTAAGGTGCTGGGAAGTAGGTACAGAGGAGATGTCAGGGGTAAGTTTTTTTTACTCAGAGAGTGTTGAGTGCATGGAATGGGCTGCCGGCAACAGTGGTAGAAGTGGTTACGATAGGGTCTTTTAAGAGGCTTTTCAATAGGTCCACGGCACTTCAGAAAAATAGAGGGCTATAGGTGAGCCTGGTAATTTCTAAGATAGGGACATGTTCGGCACAACGTTCCGGGCCAAAGGGCCTGTATGGTGCTGTAGGTTTTCTACGTTTCTATGACTAAACTGGACTCCAAGAATATTCAGTGACTTGGAAATTTTCTTGTATCAGTCTCCTGACTCGTGCTTTTAAATAAGCTTTTTGCTTAGCTACTTGGAGTGTTCTTTTGTCTTCATGGTGGAGTCTTTGCCAGAATACTGACTCCCAACAATCGTGTATTTTTACTACAATCAATTGAAACAGCTCGACTGCACATGGTGATCTCCATTTAACTTTAAATGTAACTCCTAAAACCAATTGGCTGCAGAAGTGATGATTTGGTGTGTTATATTAAAGGAGATGAATACTTATACAGACAATTATTTTGTGACTTCTATCTGTAATTAATTTAGAACACTTTGTAGAGATCTGTTTTCACTTTGACACAAGAGTCCTTTTCTGTTGATCAGTTAAAAAAAGCCAAATTTAATCCACTGCGATTCAAAATCGTAAAACAATAAAACATGAAAACTTCCAAGGGGCACGAATACTTTTCATAGGCACTTTACATGTAGGGACAGCGATGGTGAAAGGGGAGGGAAAGAAGACATGGGGAGGAGTGGTCTCAAGATCCTCAGGTGTTCCTCCCGATGGGGTAAAGCACAAAAGGGGAAATATCAAAGAGAGATGAGAATGGAGCACTGATTGTCATGAGAAATTTAATCAGAAGCAGATTGGGGTAAAACTTCATCGAGTACCTTTGCTCTGTGAGCTGCAACAACCACAATCTGCCAGTGGCAATGCATTCTAGTTCCATTTCCCATTGACATACTGACATATCGGTGCCTTACAGCTGTCTTAACCAGAGGTGGAGTGATAATGGGACAAGATCCCAATTCCCATTGAAAGCTGCCAATGGTGTGCACTTCAAATTGCTTCTGTCAGCCAAATCCAGATCCTGACTTTAACATATGGCTTAGCTACTAAGACCAATGGAACTGTTTCTGGTGTTGGGGGAAGGTGCAAATCGGTTTACTAATGTCATACAACCAACAGCTATGGGCAGATGGGCTTGTCAACCATGCTTGGCAGCTCATCTAGTGGAAGGAAAACCCTGACCTGAAACCTGGACCCTGAATTCACCCTCAATCTGTGGTCTGGAGTTCTCCCTCATTGTGATCACTGCTTCAGGGATCCTTCAACACAAGATCTCTCTATATTCCCACCTCATTACACAGATTACATCTGAAATGTCCTGTTCCTGGGTAAGATCCTGCTGTAAGAAACTGTCTCTGACCACTCCAGAAATTCCTCTTCCACTGTACCAGTTTGATCAGCTTAATCAACACACAGACTGAAGCAAACACACATAAAATGCTGGAGGAACTCAGCAAACAGTCGACATTTCTGGCTGAGAACCTTCATCGGGATGAGAAAGAAAGGGACAAAAGCCAGGATAAGGTCGTGGGGGAGGACAAGTGAGTGGGGTGTGTTGTTTGTAGAGGGATGATGATCTGAGGAGCTGGGTGACAGGCAGAAAAGTCAAAGAGATGAAGAGAAAGGAATCTAATAGGAGAGAATGTCAGAAATTGGGATGACACGAAGGAGGTAAAGAATCAGAGAGAGATGATGGGCAGGTCATGAGGGTGCGTCAGGAGAGGTGAAGGGATTAAATTGCATCAGAATGGGGGAAAGAAGTGGGCGTGAAGGAAACAGAGAGTAGTGATATCCGGAATTTGGAGAAATCAATGTTCATGCCATCAAGATTGGAGGCTACACAGTGAAAACACGAGGTGCTGCTCATCCAACATGTATTTGGCCTCATCGTAGCAGGAGAGGAGGCCGTGGACAGACATGTTGGTGATGGCCCTCTGCTGGTCAGGGACGATCATGGATATTGCGCCCTGGCTGTCGAAGTCAATATGCAGACCAGGGTAGTACGATACATAACGCAAGCTGTTGCCCATGCCGGAGCTGATGAACCCAGAGCAACGGCAGAGACCGATGGAGTCAGGCACCAGCGGTGTCACAGGATTGCCAGCCTGCACTGAACGTAGGACCGACAGGGAGTTAGTGTTCACAGTGGGGACACAGCAAACATCCCACAGATATCTGATGCTGACATTTCAATATTGTGCAATAATGTGTAACAACCATCCTCACGAGGGAGAAACTAATGGGACTAAAAGCAAACATTTCCAGATCCCAGTGATCTGCACTGAAGTCTGGAGAGAAAGTAGAGACACTGAAGTCTGTCAAAACTCACTGTTACAGAAAGGTCCCAGTGGAGTTGAAAACCATTGTTGAAGAAGGGTGGAAGATAAAAAGCAGGTGACTGTAGTCCAGTTAACTTCACTTCAGCTACTGGAGTCTGTAATCTGTGAAGAAATAACAAGTCATTTAGAAAAGTTTAATGTGATTGAACTGAGTCAACAGGGTTTGCAGTCAGATTCACACAGCACAGAAACGAGCCCGTCAGCTCAAATGGTCCACACTGACCAAAGTTCCCAACTGAGCTTGTGGTCAGGAACCCCCTCACCACCACATTATGAACAAGGTTATCCTCCTCCTTGTCCCATTTCCCTGCATTTAGCCCATATCCTTCAAAACCTTTCCTTCCCATCTACCTGACCAAGTACCTTTTTAATATACCTGACTCAACCACTCCCCCAGCAGCTCAGTCCATACACTGACCAGCCTGTATGTGGAAAAGTTGCCCTTCAGGCTCCTATTAAATCTGATCTTAAACCAATGCCCTCCAGTTCTTGATTCCCCAACCCTGACAAATATAGTTATCTTTGACCCAACCCAGGCCCCTTATTATTTAATACACCTCTGCAATATCATCACTCATTCTCCAACTTTCCAGTGAAAATAGTCCAAAACACTTTCCACAAATCAGTCCTTCGAGATCCAGCAACATGCCCGTAAATCACCTCTGCACTCTTTCCAGCTCAATGGTGTCTGTCATACTGCATGATCACTAAAACTAAACACTATTTATGAAATGCCGCCAAACCAAAGTGTTGTACAACTGCACCATTTCATCCCAGCTTCTGTATTTGGTGCCCTGACTGAAGGCCAGTGTTCCAAAGGCCTCGTCACCACCCTGTCCATCTGGAACCTGGTTTTTGTCCCTGTAACCTGGGTTACTGAATGTTAAGTCATGTTTGACAAACATACCAGAGATTTGAGACTTTACAGGGGAAGTTGGAGAAGTGCTGATTTTCGATTGGCAGGAGCCATTTGCCAAGGTGCCACATGAAAGGCTGGTGCACAAGACCAGCGCTCAGTACTGGGAAGGAAGTGTGTTAATATTGACTGAAGACTGGTTATCATACTGAGACAGAATAACAGGTCTGTTTCAGGCTGGGATGACATAACTACTGGAGTGTTAAGGTGTTGCCTGCACAACAAAATAGAGACGGGTGCAGTGAGGGGTTCATAAGACCATATATGACCAAAGTTCAAATGTGAATGGTTCATTGACATTTATTGCTGGGGCATTAGTGCCGAGAAACAGAGAAGTGTTGTTACAGTGTCAGACAAATGCACAATGTTGGATTTTGGGAAGTTAAAGCAGGTCAGGACATACCCAGTGAATGGCAGGGTCCTGAGGAGTGTTGATGAAAAGATAAACCTGAGGCACAGGTACATAGTTCCCGGAAAGTGCCAACACAGGTAGACAAGGTGGTGAAGAAGGTGCACGACATGCTTACCTTCATCAGCAAAGGCTCTGAGAGGAGTTGGGACATCACATTACAGTTGTACAAATCAATAATTACACCACACCAGGAGTACCCTGTGCAGTTCTGGTCATCACGAGAGGAAGGATGTGATTAAGCTGGAAAGAAGCAGAAACGATTCACAGGAATGAAACCTGGACTGGAGGCTTGAGTTACAAGGAAAGATCAGACTGACTGGGACTGTTTTCCCTGGAGTGAAAGAGGCTGAGGGGAGACCTGACAGAAGTTTATAAAACTATGAGAAGTGTAGACAAGGTAGACAGTTAGAATCACTTCCCTGGAGTAGAAATATCAAATATCAGAAGGCACAGCTTTAAAACACCAGGGTGAGAATTTAAAGGTGAATTTCAGGGCAGGGAAGATTTCTGTTTCCGTACAGAGAGTGGTGAGGGCTGGGTTTGGGCTGCCACGGGGAGTGCTGGAAGCAGATATGATAATGACATTTGTCAGGGTCTTAGATAAACACAGGCTGAAGAGATTTAGTTTCATTTGACATCGTGTTCAGCACAAACATCATGGGAAGAAGGGCCTGTTCCTGTGCTGTACTGTTCTGCGTTCACGGTGAGCCTCAGTGACGGGGGATTCTTTAGCCAGGATCACAGATAAGTGTATAAGTCACAGATAAGTCACAGGATGGTACATTACCTCCCTGGTACCAGGACCAAGGATGTAACTGAACAAGTACAGGCCATTCTGAAAGGGCAGGGTGAGCAGCCAGAGGTCGTGTCCATATTGGTTCTAACAAAAGAGACAAATTAATCAGAAACTCTGTGGTGGGGATGGGTGTAATCCCGTGTCACCTGTTAGCGAAGGAAGAAATGAAAAGGTGGTGCAGTTATTTGTGTGGCTCACAAGCTGGTGCAGGACGGAGGGTTTTAGTTACATGGATCATTGGGCTCTTTCAGGACAGCTGATGGGAGGAGTGAAAGGTCAGTAGTGGCATTGACGGATGTGGATTAACACAGAAAGTAAGTCCAAATAGATAAATTACAAGTGCACAGATAAACAAATATTAGAAGTAAGAGAAGGAATAAAAAGTAAGTTACCTCCAACAGTCTAACATGGGGGGTGTCATCACCTCCCCGGCTACAGGTTGACTCATTACAGAGCCTAATGGCCCAGTGTAAGGATGACTTCATACAGCGCTCCTCCGAGCAGCACAGTTGTCTCAGTCTGTTACTGAAGATGCTCCTCTGTTCAGCCAAGGAGGCATGCAGAGGGTGAGAAACATTGTCCAGAATTGTCAGGATTTTCGGTAGGATCCTTTGTTCAACCACGGCCTCCAGTGTGTCCAGTTTGACTCCTATAGCAGAGCCAGCCTTTCTAATCAGTTTATTCTCAGATGGCATCACCGTGTTGATGCCATTTGCCCAGTACACCACTGCATAGTTAATGAGCACAGTGGCACCGAGGGGCTGAAGTGTGTTTGTGTCAGTGCCGGGTGTGGAACAGTTAATGCAGACGTAATTAGAGCCTGGATTAGTACATGGCACAGTGAATCAGCCATTACAGAGAAGGGCAGGACTGGTAGCGAAACATTCCAGGATTCAGATTCAGACAGTCCAGAGGGAGGTGAATGAGGCTGGGGAGCTGTACTGCTGATCAGGCAGAATGTCACAAATTCAAGTTCATCCAGTGAGACAATGTGGGGGGAACTCAGGAATGAGAAAGGTGCAATCACTGTGATGGGGATGTACTGTAGGAATAGATATGTCAGCAGGTTGTGGAATGATGTAAAAACAATAGAGTAGCTTTGGTGAGTGAATAAACTCCCCAGTGACTGGGATTCCCTTAACACCTGAGACTTGGTTGGGACATTATTTGTTAAGTGTGTTCAGCAAGGTTTCCTGAAACAGTATGTAGATGGTCCACCAGGGAGGGAGACATTCTTGACTTCACCTTGGGAAATATGGGACTCACCAGAGTGGTGGCGGGAACAACCAGTGTTCAAAGAGGAATTAGACAGGTCCTTCAGGGGAAATAGCCTGCAGAGCTGTGGGGACAGAGAGGGGAATTGGACTGTGGAAATGTTGTAGCAGGAGTTGGTATAAACTTGATGGGTCAGATAGTCCAGACCATCCCAGAATGATCCTGTGACCAATAACAGTCTGAAAAAATCATTCTGGTCTCCAGTCAATCTTCCAAACACCAGGGAGGACAAGATCAATTGTGTAATGAGGACACACTTCTGTCAAAACACTGACACTGTATTCCAAGCACACTGAGCTGCCAGAGCACAGCACCGGCCAGTGAGGACACAGACCAGTACAACACCGGCTCTCTACTACAAAGTTCAAAGCTGAAAGTAAATGTATTACCAAAATCATTTCTGTCACGATATGCAAAACTGAGATTAATTTTATTGTGTGAAATGTGTGGTTTAAAGATAGGAGGAAAACTATCCTCTCTCTCCAGAAGGTGGTTACAATCGGGAACATACTGCCTGCGGGGGTGGTGCAGGCCAGTATTTAAGGACCATCTGATTGAGCATTTGAATCACCAGGGCAGGGTAGGAGACAGACCAAGTGCTGAGTTAATGGAGACAGATTCTCAATGGTCAGTATAGACATGCAGAAACCACTGACTGTGAAAGTTCAGTGGGAACCTGGAACACAGAACTTCAGGAAGGACTTACCTAAAACACTGAGAACCCAGGACAATGGTTTTCAGTTGGACAAATGTATTAATGGTCAAATAGTGAACCAACCCCCTCAAAAGGCTACCAAAATGCTCCCACTCCCTGTGCACCAGTAACTGGACTTATTATATGAGAATTTGGTGAAGAGCTCTGGGTAATATTAGGAGATGGCTAACAGCTTGGTCAAAGTGGGAGGGTGCAGATATCTTCTCAGAGTATAATGCGTTCAGTGGAACAAGCTCACAGCTGAGAATGAAGGTAACAAACCCCACTGCAGTGGAGGACTGTTGTGGTCAGAGTTGTCCAGGATAGAAACAGACCCTCTGCCCCATCGCGCACAGCTACAATAATCTCACTACCCTGCATTAGTTTCATATCCCTCCAGGCTTTGCTCACCGAATTACCTGTGCATGTGTCTCTAATATTGTTACACAGTTCCCTGTATGTGGCATCACAGAGAGACAGGGTTGTGTGGTCTACTTGCCTTATCAGCCAAAGAACTGCCTCTCATTGGAATTGTACAAAACTGTTTAAAGACAGATTTAAAGGGGATCTGCAGGGTACATACTTCACACAAAGAATAGCTGCTATCCTAAATCAGCTGCCGGAGGAGGTGTGGGGCAGAAACCCGCAAAGTCTCTGTTCATTAAACCTTCCCAGGAACCTGACATTCACTGTGTACATCCTGCCCTGGTTGAACCGCACAGAATAGAGTCAGTGATTTATACAGAACTGAAACCGTCCCTTCGGTAAAACTCATCCACGCCGACCAAGTTGTCGACCTGAACTCGTCCCATCCGCCTGCATTAGGCCCGTGTCCCTCTCAACCTTTCCTATCCATGTAACTGTGCAAATATGGTTTAAATATTGTACCTGAGGCAGACAGCCGGTGCGGTGAGGCGCTGACAGACACTCACTGTTCCGAGGGCAGGAAGAGGAGAGGCCGATTCCCACAGTGGAGCCGAAACCCAAAGTAGAGACCGACTCCACTTTACCACAACCCCGTGCCCACCATTCCGGACCGTACCCTAGGAAACGACGTCGGTGACGAAATGACCTTTGTGACGTCGGCCCGTCATGATCCTGCAAATCTTTATGTGACGTGACGTGAGACAACGGGGCAGAGGAAGCTGTCAATCAGTGGAGCCGCTGAAAAACTTGTGAGAATTGGAAATAGAGTGGGAATAGTGGGTGATTTCGGTGAATGGTGACCCCTCCTACTCCCTCGGGAATTGAATGTGTTATAGACAGTAAAATTCACATTTTAATTTGACTCCTCGGTCTTATAAATATTCAATATTTGTATTTTCTATACTTGTGTGGATAATGTTTTATAATTTGGGATAGAAAAACGTTGTAACTAGATCACTGAACCCTTCATGAAAACAGAACGTTACAGAAACATACTGTCAAAGTCAACACTTTAATCCAATGTAAGTTAATAGAAGCATAGAAAACCTACAGCACCAAACAGGAGTTCCGGCCCACAAAGTTGTGCTTAACATGTCTCTACTTTAGGAATTACTGGGCTTACCTATCCAAACACCTCTGAAAAGACCCTATCGTATCTGCCTCCACCACCGTTGCGGGCAGCCCATTCCACGCACTCACCACTCTCTGAGTAACAAACTTACCCCTGACATCTCTGTACCTGCTCCCCAGCACCTTAACCTGTGTCCTCTTGTTGCAGCCAGTTCAGCCCTGAGAAAAAGCCTCTGACTATCCACACGATCGATGCCTCTCATCATCTTGTACGCATTGGGCCTAAAGGAAACGATGCTGACTTTGTCCTATTTTATCATGTGTCGCCAAGTAGCCCGAAAATACATCGAGTCCATCATCTTCCCAACCACTGAGGTCAGACTGACTGGCCGATGATTTCCTCTCTTCTGCCCTTCTCCCTCCTTCAACAGTGGAACAATGTTTGCAATTTTCCTCTTCTCCAGAGCCACGCCAGAATACAGGGATTATAGAAAGATTATTACTAAAACTGCCACTATCTCTTCAGTCACCTCTTTCATAGCACTGGTGTAGAAAATCCCGTCCAGCTGATTTATCTACCTTTAGATCTTTCAGTTTCCCAAGCAG
The DNA here is from genome assembly GCF_030144855.1 of Hypanus sabinus. Taxonomy (NCBI): domain Eukaryota; kingdom Metazoa; phylum Chordata; class Chondrichthyes; order Myliobatiformes; family Dasyatidae; genus Hypanus; species Hypanus sabinus. The sequence goes on from NC_082736.1 coordinate 6,522,404, forward strand.
TTTTTCCCTAGTAAAGGCCAATTCACTCCTTTCTGCCCCCTGATTCTCCTGAATTTCCAGCAGACTGCCAGTGTCTTCCACAGTGAAGACTGATGCACAATACTTATTCAGCTTCTCTGCCACTTCCCTGTACCCCATTACTACGTCTCCAGCATCATCTACTTTTGCCTCTCTTTTACACTTTGTATATCTGAAGAAACTTCTGGTATCCGCTTTAATACTAATGGCTAGTTTACCTTCGTATTTCATCTTTTCCCTCTCAATGACTTTTTTAGTCGGTTTCGAAGTTTTGTAAATTGTATAACTGAGTGTCAGGGACGTCTCAGAGCAGCTACTGAACAATGTTCACTCAGCCAGAGGTGGTGGTTCACGTCGGTAGCAGTGGACAGGTAGAAAAGGGATGAGGTCCCACAGTGAATATAGAGAGTTAGGGAACAAGTTAAAGAGCAGGACCTGAAAGGTTATAATTTTTGAGTTACTCCCAATGCTCTGTGGTAGTTCGGGTGGGAACAGAAAGTTAGAGCAGATGACTGTGTGGCTGAGGAGCTGGTGCAGGGACAGGGTTTCAGGATTCCAGAACACTGGAACGTCTTCAGGTCCAGAGGTGACATTTACGGGGGTGGGGGTGGGGGTGGTTTGCACCTTCACGGCGGGGGGGGGGGGGGGTCAGAATCATGAGGTTCATTGTTGTTCCCTGGGAGGGTTGAAATGAGATTGACAGGGGGATGTGAACCAGAACGCCTGTCATTGAATGGAGAGATTGACGCCAAGTTTGATGCTTAATACTGTAAGGATGGATTTTGAGGCAAATCCTCATCGGACATGAGTTTGTTTAAAGACAGCTGCACAGTGATTCAGGGCCAGTTTGTTCCTGTAAGGGGGAGGGTCCAGGATGGCAAGGTTCAGGAACCTTGGATGATGAGAGAGGAAGTAAATTTAGTCGAGGAAGAGTGAGAAGCTTATGTAAGGCTTAGGAAGCTGGAATCAAACAGGGTGTTAGAGGATGATATTTAAAACAAGGAAGGGAACTCAAGAACATTTGCAGAGTGAGAAACAGTGATGAAAAATCTCTGATGAGCAGGATTAAAGATAATCCCACTGCATTCTGTACATTCATTGTGGTGAAAAGGATACCCAGGGGTGCACGTCCAACATAAAGCGTGGGTACACAGGTAATGGCAGGAACATTAACATACAGAAGGATGCTGGGTCCGGGCAGATTGGTTCCCTGAAACTGGGAGCACAGGTTGACAGGGTGGTAAAGCCGGTGTACGGCATGTTTGCCTTCACCGGGCAAGGCATTGAGTTCAATCACCAGGACATCATGTTACAGTTTATAAAATGCTAGTTTGGCCACAGTGAGAGCACAGTGTTCAGTTCCGGTCACCTCATTCTAGGAAGCATGTGGAGGTTTCGGTGCAGGTGCAGAAGTTGTTAAGCAGGATGTCTGGAGGAGGAGTGAGGTGAGGAGAGGCTCGACATGCTGGAGCTTTTTCCTCTGGAGTGGCGTCAGCTCAGGAGAGATCTGACAGAAATTTATACAATTTTGCAGGACATACTTGGTGTAAACAGCCAGTAATATTTTTCACAGGAGGGAAATGTCTTCTACTAAAAGACATGTATTTAAGATCAGAGGAAGAAAGTGAAGGGAACAGTGATGGGGACTTGGAATGCACTGTCAGGGCTGGTGGCAGAGGCAGAGAGCACAGGGGTATTTAGGGAAGTCTTAGACAGACAGGAATTTGTAGAGAAGTGACTGGAACTAAGGTGCTGAAGAACTCGATCCACCCACCCCTCCCTTTTCTCCCTGGCACAACCCAAACTCAGAGCGATGCACCGCCTCACATAGGGAGCCTCTCGGCAGATCCGATCAAACTGACCCACTCTTTGGCAAAATGTTCATTTATATTCAGAGGCCTGGGTGGACGAGATTTTTTTCAGTAAATACGATCGGTTCCACAGGGTAAACGTACCTTTGTAGACAGTCAGAGACCTGTATAGTTGTGCCGCGGAGAGCAATCTGACAGGCGGCATCTGTCTGGTGTGGAGGGGCTACGGCACAGCACCGAAAGAAGCTGCTGATACTACCCAGGACATCTTTAGGGAGCGGTGCTCATAAAGGCAGCGTCCATTATTAAACACTTCCAACACCCAGGGCATGCCCTTTTCTCACTGTTACCGTCAGGTAGGAGATACAGAAGCCTGAAAGCACACTCAGCGATTCAGGAACAGCTTCTTCCCCTCTGCCATCCGATTCCTAAATGGACATTAAAACTATGGACACTACCTCACTTTTTAATATACAGAATTTGTTTTTGCACATTTTTCAAAATAACAGTCAATATACGTAACTGATTACTTGTTTATTTATTGTTTTATTTTATTTTGTTTTATTTATTATTTTATAACTTTGTCTTCCAGGTTATGTATGACATTGAACTGCTGCTGCGAAGTTAACAAAATTCACGTCAGATGCCGGTGATAATAAACTTGATTCTGAAATGTAAAACGCAAATGTTATTTTTCTGTGAGGCGATGAGAATCGCTCATGAAGCAACGAACAGGCGATGTTCCCGCCTTCTGCACACCGGAACGGTCCGGGGTCAACCCGCAATGTGGAGCCCAGACAACGCGGTTCTCGGTGATGAAGAGCGGAGTCGTTCAGTGATCGGAGATTAAATTCTCCTTCCCGGGGCTGACTCCGGAAGTTCATTTCACGACTCTGCGCCTAGTGAACCCGCTGATTCTCTGCAAGGGGAGAGAGCTGCAATCGGTCTGCTGAGAGGGGAAAACGAGCCGGGACTGAAGCGAACCGGTTTCTGTGCAGATTTATTTCGGTTTCTTTCGCGGAAGAAACACGTCGAGACACTGACAGATGCAGGATATCAAACGGACGGAAAGCACCCGCCGCTCAGCCCTTCCACAGACATTGTGAGTGGCTCTGAAAAGAGCCTTTGGGTAAATAGATTCAGCTTACGTCGCTTCACTTACTGGCAGCGCCGGTTTTCTTGGGCAACAGGACGGCCTGGATATTGGGTAACACACCGCCCTGAGCGATAGTCACGCCTCCCAGCAGCTTGTTCAGCTCCTCGTCGTTGCGGACGGCCAGCTGCAGGTGCCGGGGGATGATGCGGGTCTTCTTATTGTCCCGGGCCGCGTTGCCGGCCAATTCGAGGATTTCGGCCGTCAGATACTCGAGCACAGCAGCCAGATAGACCGGGGCTCCGGCACCCACACGTTCAGCATAGTTGCCCTTTCTTAGGAGTCTGTGTACCCGGCCCACCGGGAACTGTAGTCCAGCCCGAGACGAGCGAGATTTGGCCTTGGACCGAGCTTTGCCAGCGCCGCCTTTTCCACGTCCAGTCATTTTCACCGTCACAGTTCTACTCCAGAGATTATGAAGGAATGTTCACCCCGCCCCAATTCGCCATTTTTATACCTCCTTTGAGAATGCAAACTGATGTCTGTGTTTGGTCTGATCCTGCTTATTCTCATTGGTGAAGAGAAATGCTCCAATCGAAGAACTGCCTTAATCACCAATCAGCAGTCCGTAAAGGTAGAAGCGCGGAAAATAACCGTCTCCTCCCCAAAGTGCACTGAAATCTGGAAAAAAGACCGCCAAAAAATAAATCTATTGTTCAAATTTAATTTCCAGTTAAATAATTGCAGATCTGTTTTAAGATTGGGTCTTCGCATTTCCCTCTGTTACTGAAACCGGGCACATTTGATTTAAGTGTAGTTGATATTGGAGTGTTTGGGAACTCAATTCTCTAATTTCTTTCAACCCGTAACGGAACCGAATAAAACTGACCCTCAGCTTCTGCCCGCGGTCGGTCACTGTGTGAACGTTATCAGGTTATGGAAAACGGCTCTTAAACTTTGACCAGCGTCTAGTCTGCAATTTTATAAAGTTATAATATGAAACAGCCATCACGAGGGAATCTGCAGATGCTGGAATTTCAAACACACAAAATGCTGGTTGAACCCAGCAGGCCAGGCAGCATCTATAAGCAGGACTGTCGACGCTTCTCCATATTAAAGAGCCATAATGTCTTTCAGGCTCGAGTTGAAATGAGATTCAGGAGTTACCCAACTGGAACCAATAAACTCCTGAAGCCACAAATAAAACAACGGCCGCAATCCTCCGCTTGGCATGGATACCGAGTGGGACGGACTGATGTGGAGGGGGGGGGGGGGGCGGGGGGGAACAATTCCTTGTCAGTTCAGTGTGAGCTTATTACAATCGCGATTTCGCTCTTGTAAAAGTCACCAGACAAAGTATGTGTAATTTATTACCTAAATGGTAGTACAACTCTTTCATTGAAATTGTAAATGGCTCTTAAAAGAGCCGTTGTGTTTTCGATCATCTCACTGGGCAGCTTTACTTGGAGCTGGTGTACTTGGTCACCGCCTTTGTCCCTTCGGACACGGCGTGCTTGGCCAGCTCCCCGGGCAGCAGCAGGCGCACGGCGGTCTGGATCTCCCGGGAGCTGATGGTTGACCGCTTGTTGTAATGGGCCAGGCGGGAAGCCTCACCCGCGATGCGCTCGAAAATATCGTTCACGAATGAATTCATGATGCTCATGGCCCTGGAGGAGATGCCGGTATCGGGGTGAACCTGCTTCATCACTTTGTAGATGTAGATGGCGTAACTCTCCTTCCTCGTCCTCTTGCGCTTCTTGCCAGACTTGCTCGCCGGTTTGGACAGAGCTTTCTTGGCGCCCTTCTTGGGAGCGGGTTTCGGTGCATCAGGCATTTCCTCGTCGGTTTCAAACACAATAATAAGCAGAAGCTGTCCGGAGCGCGGATTAAATAGGCAGCGCCCAAAGTGGTATGTTAATGGGGATGGGAATGATGAGCATTGCCATTGGCTGTTTGGAGAAATGAATCACCAATCGGAACGCTGGGGGATGGGAAGCGGCGCCAATGTGTGGCGGTTACCACTGTCGTTTAATGCGGGAGGAAGTACAGAAGGGCAGAGACAGGCGGGGGTGCGGGCTGAAATTGAAAAGGGAAATGCAAATTTCAAAAGCAGATTAAAAATAAAATCAGATGAAATATTGTAAAAATAAACACTAAGACGTTCCGTTCATGACACAGGGAAGCAGGAGAGCGAAGGAGAGATTTGGACATTTCAATGTAAAGTTCATATTTATGCACAGGCTTAAGGAACAACGGATTTGTAGCAACATCACAGACACATTGCACCAGACACAGCATTGACAAGAAACACTGGAATTAAATATGAATTATACCAACATATTCAAATAGACAGAGGACTATCAGAACAAAATCTAAATAACAAAGAGATTATGCAGGCAGTGGGAGAATCACCCTCTTGTGCTTCTTCATCTCGTCACTCTCGATTCAGAGTCACGCAACGCCCATCTGATCTGGCCCATGCCTTCATTCACCAGGTCCAACACTTGCCTTTATTGGATCTTCCTCCTCCTGACACCAGTCATCGTGTTTGTGGGGCTGTGTGTCCCCTTGGACCCCTGGATTAGGTTTGAGGGTAGGCCTGGTGGATGTATATATGCTGGGAGAGATAAGGCTGTAGATTGTGTATGGTGAGATATGTGGGACTATGGTGGATGGGGTAGTGTAGTGGAGCCACACAGTGGCTGATGCCTTTCATTATCGTGGTTCAACACCACTTGGCTTAGGGAACCGGGTGTGCAAAGGGGCACATCATCAATAATACAACTTAGGGTCATTGGGTATTTCGGGTCTTTACTCATGAGACAATATCGCCCAGGCAACGCAGCCACGGTGGATCAGGCCCGGTTTGTGTTTATCCCATGGAGCAAGATAATGAGAGGCGTGTAATTCTGGCAAGTTGTGGGTATTTTCCCCCTGGTTACTTGGTTTTATTTTGACTGTTGGGGGAATAGAATGTTCTGAGGCCTAGTAATCAGGCTTTACCTCCAAGTACGGTTAAACTTCCCTACTCTAAATTTACACCTGTCTTTATTTTGCATCTGTGTGCCTGGGATTGCGTGGGTTAAATTAACAGAGTTTACTGCAGTACAAACTAATGATTAATATTGGGCAGATTAATCCATGATTCCAAAACTCAAAAATATCTGAAATCCAGAATTTATTGTACTGAGATTACGTCACAAATGGGGAATTTAATCCAGGATCAAATGGCTTGTCTAATGAAGAGCGTTTCACCTCACTAGGCCTCTATTCACTGGAAATTCGAAGAAAGAAGTGTTACCGAATTGAAACCTATCGAATAGTGAAAGGGCTTGAGTGAGTGGATGTGGAGAGGACTTTTCCTGTGGTGGGTGAGTCTCTAACCAGACCACAGAGCTTCAAAATAGAGGGGCATCCTTTTAGAGTGGAAATGAGGAGTAATTTCTTCAGCCAGAGAGTGGTGAATCGGTGGAATTTTTGGCCACAGGCAGCTGCAGAGGCCAAATCACTGGAAAGAGGCAGAGATTGAATCTAAGAGGAAAAATTGATCAGTGATGATGAAATGGCAGAGGAGGCTCGATGGGCCAAATGGCCAAATTCTGCTCCTAAATCTGATGGTCTTATGGACTCACTTAGAGACTAAAATTTTCCCAGAGACTGTTGATCTCAGCTTTCACTCAACCCAGCACCTGAGGCTCCAGATTACTTATATAAGGAATACAGAAGTTCTTAGATCTCAGATTAAAGGAATATGATCTCATTTCCATCCTGAATGCTTGTCACCTCAATCTGATCAACAGACACAAAATGCTGGCGGAAGTCAGCAGGCCAGGCAGCATCTATGGGAAAGGGTAACGAGTCGATGCTTTGGGCTGAGAACCATCACCAGGACGAGATCTGATGGAAGGGTCTCGGGCCGAAGTGTTGACTGTTTACTCTTTTCCATAAAGGCTGCCTGTCCTGCTGAGTTCCTTCAGCATTTTGTATGTGTTGATTTGGATTTCCAGCACCAGCCAGATTCTCTCCTGCTTATGATTTACACCTCATTCTGAGGGTATTTTCCTCAGTTATGGAGATCTCATTCAGGGGAAAGATCCTCCTTGCCTACTGCCAGTCACATCCTGAAAGAATCTAACAGAAATCCTTGTTTTCTCATTAACTGCAGGAATAGTGACCCAGCCCACTCACTCTCCTTTCACATAACCAACCCTCCATCCCTGGAACCAGCCCAGTCAGTGTGGGGAATAGTCACTGAACTCCGTCTATTGCAGGGATATCCTTCCTGAGGAAGTGTGACCAAACCCGGACACTACATTCAAGGTGTGCTCTCACCAGGGCCCTATAGAATCCAGTGAGACATCTGTACCCCTCTTCTCCACTCCTCCTGGATCACAGGACAAAATACTGTTTGCCTCTCTCATTACTTGTTGTATCTGCACGTTAACTCAAGTGATTTGTTTACAAGGGCACCCAGGTTCCTCTGAACATCCCGTGTGGAAATAACTCTTACAGTTTGATCCTGGGAATGGGTGATCTCACATTTCCTCACATTCTGTTCCATCCGCCCAATCCTCAACCATTCACTCTCCTGTCTACATCCCCCAAACCTTCTCACTACTGACCCTGTCCCTCCCGCTCTGCCACAGGAATAGACCTAGTCACTGAATTATGCAGCACAGAAATAGGCCCTTCAGCCCAACACATCCATGCTGACCAAGCGGCCAAACAAAACCATTGTCAGTTACATGAATTTGGCCCATGTCCCTGTGAAACTTCCCTCTCCACCGTCCAAGAGATTTGGCAACTGTGCCCCTCTATACCATCACTGGAGGTAGTTTGTACCAGGTAACTGCACATTCTGTGAATAAAACCTGCTCCTCATGGTCTCAGTTAAATCTTTCCTCTCGCACTTTATACCTGTAATCTCTAGCTTCCAACTCCATGACCCTGGAGATAACAGATTCACTACTGACTGAATCAATGTCTGCCATTATTTTATCAGCTTCTCTAATGCCACATACACTCTGATGAGAATGTTCCAGTCTATCCAGCCTCCTGGTAAATCTCTTTTGCACCCTCTCCAGTTTAATGTCACCCTCTGATCACTGGGCAACTATAACTGTACGCCGTGCTCCAAGAGTGGTTTCCCCAAGGCTGGGAGAGCTGTAATGTGACGTCACGGTCCAGTGCCCAATACTCTCCCGATGAATGCAAGTGTGGCAAACACCACCTTCACCGTCCTGCCGACCTGTGTTTACACTTTGAAGGAATTCGATATCTGCACCCCGATATCTCTCTGTTTTACAGCACTCCCAGGGACCGACCATTCCCCACGGCAGTTCGGCCCTGGTTCGTCATTGACAATGGAACATCTCTTGTTCTTGTTTGCAGGCTCGAAGGGCCGAATGGACTACTCCTGCACCTATTTTCTTTCTCACATTTATCTGTCATTACTCAAATCACTGACCTCATTGACCACCGTCCTGTTGTATTGCTGGTTACATTCTTCACACTTTAGTGATATCTGCATATTTGCTGAGCCGGGCATTGACATTGTCAGCCGAGTCTTTAATGAATGAACTGCAGCAGCAGACCTGACTCAGCTCCCAGGCTTTTCCTTGCAGCGATACCCGCACAGTGCTGGAGGAACTCAGCAGGCCAGGCAGAATCTGTGAGAAACAGTAAACAGCCGACGTTTCAGGCCGAGACCGTCCAGAATCTGAACAATGTCTTGTGTTTGGTTTTCCTTCGATCCTTTCCTACGTGACTGGATAACATAAACCATCCTCCAATCCTCTGCCACTACTCCTGACCGAGAAACGCGCAGAGAGACAGAGGCGGTGAGGTGAGGGGACAGAGTCAGAGTGACGGACAGGGCCGTCAGCGGCCTCTCATCGTCCAGCTCGGCCTTCACTTTACTACACCCGGCAATTTCCAACGGTCTGTTCGACACAAGGCGCTCCAGCGAAAAAAACTCCCTCACACACCACGTACAGACTGGAGGATTTCTGGAATTTGCTGATTCGCCTGCTTTAAATCAAAGGAAGTGCTTTTCTATTTCATAAATCCCCGAGAACCTCGGTCTGGCCCTCCCCGGCCCCATGACCAGTGCGAGCGCGTTCACACACAGCAGTTGGTGGGCAAGGGTGCAGTCACTTCCAATGATGAGAGGGTTAATTTTTCAGAACAACTGTTCCTCTGAATCGTGAGGGAAATTAATGTCCAGTCACATAAAGGAACAGTATACATAGACTGATATAAGGATATATATACCGCACTTCTGGCGCCTTCTATACCCCAGGTAAAGTGGTGGCTGAGGAGCTGGTGCAAGGTGGGTGGGGCTTCAGCTACAAGGTCTCTCGAAGGGAAGGTGGAACGGGAACATTGAGTAGGGGAGCTTTCTTCCTGCTGCACGTTAGGGGTTAAACGAGCAGGGATGCGGTCCTACAAACTGATTTTCGGGAACTCGGTAAAGAAGCAGGACTTCCAGGATTGCAGTCTCGGAATTATGCCCCAAACCTTGTGCTGGTGTGGTGAGAAATCGATATTTTGTGCAGTTTAATATGTTGCTGAGGAACTGATGCAGGACGGAGGTCTTCAGATTTACGGATCAATGGGCTCCCTTCCAGGCAGGTGGGAGACCGGGACAAACAAGGTTATTTGCATCTGAACTGGAGGGGAACCAATATCCTCACCAGGAGGTTTGATGGTGACAGTTGGCGGAGTTTGAACTGGAGTAGCATGTGGGAGAATGTGTGTATGACAAGACAGTCTGAAAAGAACGAAAGCCAATGTAAGACCAATGGTGGGACTGATGGGATGAAATGAGTTTACTTCAACATTAGGAGTATTCTGTGGTCGGACGGACAGGGTTGGCAGCTGAACACTCCTGCATTACATTGTTTTACATGTGTGTTGGGGTAGGGTGGGTTTAACAGGAGCAGAGGTTACCCCTCTGGGTAAGTCACAATGAACTGGAAGGCTCATTTACAGAGACAATCTGCAGGTCCACCGATGGGATTATTGTCCTGGCCGTCAACGACCAGTGCTGGGACTTTATCTTCCCTAGAATTGACTGGAACTTGCTTAATACTTAGATGCACAAGATTTCTTCATTGAATCTGAAGAGTGTTTGAAACATTATGTACAGAGCCCAACAAGAGGAGAGAACAGACAGGAGGAATTCGTTTTGGGAAATGAGCCAGGCCAGCTGACAGCTAAGAGTCAGTGAATATTCTGGGATCTTATTTTTTTTCTTAGTGATGAGGAAGAATAAAATCAGATCTTGTATGAAGGTACTGAATTGCAGGAGGGCAGGTTAGGACGGAGTAAGACAGAAACCACGGGGCATTGATTGGGAGCAGCCACTGTCAGACAAGTCCACATCTGACGTGCAGGAGTTGTTTAAAGACCAGCAGATCCGAGTTTGAAATTGAGGTACAGGATTTATCCACATTTGGAAAGACATGGCCTGCTTAGGGACAATCAGCATGGTTTTGTGTGGGCAGATCACGCTTGACAAAATTGATCGAGGTTTCAGTGGTGGTGATACAGGTTATAAGATACAGGAGTAGAATTAAGCCATTTGGCCCATCAAGTCTGCTCTGTCTTTTCATCTTGGCTGATACATTTTTCCTCTCAGCCCCAATCTCCTACATTCTCTCTGTATCTCTTTATGCACTGACCAATCAAGAACCAATCAACTTCTGCCTTAAATACCTAAAGTCTTGGCCTCCACAGCTGCCGACCGTGGCAATGAATTCCACAGATTTACCACTCTCTCTGAGGAAATTCTTCCTCATCTCCATTCTAAAAGGAAGCCCCTCTCTTCTGAGACCCGTCCTCTCCATATCAACTTTATCAAGGTCTTTCACCATTCGATAGGTTTCAATTCATCATCCCTCATTGTTCTAACTTCCAGGGAATAAAGGCCAAGAGACATCAAACACTCTTCATATGACAAGCTGTTTAATCCTGGAATCATTTTTGAGAATCTTGTTTGAAACCCATCCCGTTTCAGCTCATCCTTCCTAATATAAAGGGCCCAAAACTGCTCGCAATACTCCAAGTGAGACCTCACCAGTACTTCATAAATCTCAACATTACATCCTTGCTCTTATATTCTAGTCCTCTTGAAATGAATGCTAACTTCACATTTGCCTTCCTCACCACAGACTCAACCTGCAAATTAACCTTTACAGAACCAGCACAATGACTCCCAAATCCCATTGCACCTCATTTTTTGTATCTTCTCTCCATTTTGAAAATAGCCAACCCTAATATTTCTTCAACTGGTGCATGGCCATACACTTCCCAGTTCTGTATTCCATCTGCGACTTCTTTGCCTATTCTCTTCATCTGTCTGTCCTCCCTATTTCCTCAATAGGGAATAGGGAATAGGCCTCCATCTGTCTCTTCATATCATCTGCAAATTTTGCAACAAATCCATCAATTCCTTCATCATTACATTAATATATAATATAAAAAGAATCAGTCCCAACATCTAGTGCTTGATGTTTCTGTGCTGTTATGTTCTATGGCTCTACGAGGGCAAGACTGTGGATGTGATCTATATAGACCTTAGTAAGGCATTACTAAGGCACCCGTAAGTTTCAATATAAATAGCAATTTCAATTCAGAAATGGGTTCCTCATAGAAGGCTATATAGGGCTGGAAGTCCGTGTGCAGTGGTGATCCACAAGGATCGATATTGGGAATTATGTTGTTTGGGATATATATCGATGTTTGGATGAAAATGTTGATGGGTGGTTTACAAGTTTACAGGTGACAGCAAGATTGGTGGAATTGTGGACAGTGTAAATATTGATCAATGCACACAGTGGGATATAGATCACAAACATATGCAGAGAAATTGCAAAAGGAATTTAATCTAGGAGGGAATGCAGTATTGCACTTTGGGAGTCAAATGAAAGAAGAACATATAATGTTAATGTTCACAGCATTGGTGTAAACAGTGATCTTAGGATCCAGGCACATAGCTCACTGCACGTGGCTACACAATGGGATAAGGTGTACAGAATGCTGGTCCCCACTGGTCAGGGTGTTGAGTATAAGAGTAAGGGAGTCATGTATTAAGACAGGCATACAAACGTACAGGAAAAGGACCATGTCCAGGTAGGCGTATTCAGCTCCTTCAAGTCAGTATTTATTTAGTTGATGCACCACTGGCAGCAATTACAGCCTTGAGTCTATGTTTCTATCAGCTCTGCACACTTGGCCACCGCAACTTTCCCCCATTCTTCCTTACAAAACTACTCAAGATCTGTCGGAGTGCATGCAGTTTGTGAGTGAGCAGCCCTTTTCAAATCCAGCTACAAAGTTAGGTCTGGACTCTGACTTGGCCACTTCAGGACATTAACTTTCTTGTTTTAAGGCATTTTTATGCAGCTTTGGTTTTAAGCTCGTGATCATTGATTTGCAGGAAAACAAATCTCAGTCTCAGTTCTCTTGCAGACTGCGTTACATTTCCCTCCAGGATTTCCCTGTATTTTGCTGCATTCATTTTACACTCTACCTTCATGAGCCTTTCAGGGCCTGCTGCAGTGAAGCAAACCCACAGCACAATGCAGCCTCACCATGCTCCACGACAGGGACGGAGTGTTTTTGATGATGTGCAGTGTTTGGCTTACACCAAACTTAAGAGTTTAGTCTGATTCCAAAAGTTCTGTTTTAGTTTCAGACCATAGAAACTTCTTCCAGCTGACTTCAGAGTCCCTCTCGTCCTCTGACAAACTCCAGGTGAGATTTCATGACAGCTTTTTTCAACAGTGGCTTTCTCTTTGCCACTCCCTGATAAACTGTGACAGGTGAAGCACCTGGGAAACAGTTGATGTATGCATAATCTCTCCCATTTTAGCAACTGAAGCTTGTAACTCCTTGAGAGTTATCAAAGGTGTTTTGTTAGCCTTTCTCTCTGGTTCTCTTCTTGGATGGCTGCTCAGTATTTGAACACTGCCTGCTCAAGGTAGGTTTACAGCTGTGCCATATTATTTCCACTTCTGTAATGATATATATCTAGAAGATTATAAGTCTACTAGGAAGGAGCCAGAAGGGGCCTTGAGTAGGGCCTTGGCAGGCAGGAGTAAGGAAAACCGAAGGCATTCTACAAGTATGTGAAGAGCAAGATGATAAGAAATGAAAGAATAGGACCTATCAAGTGTGACAGTGGGAAAGTGCGTATGGAAACGGAGGAAATAGCAGAGGTATTGAATACTTTACTTCAGTATTAACTATGGAAAAGGATCTTAGTGATTGTCATGAGGACTTGCAGCAGACTGAAAAGCTTGAGCATGTAGATATTAAGAAACAGGATGTGCTGGAGATTTTGGAAAGCAACCAGCTGGATAAGTTGCCGGGACTGGACAAAATGTACCCCAGGCTACATGGAGTAGGCAAGGGAGGAGATTGCTGAACCTCTGGCGATGATCTTTGCATCATCAATGGGGACGGGAGAGGTTCTGGAGGATTGGAGGGTTGTGGATGTTGTTCCTTTATTCACGAAAGGGAGTAGAGATAGCCCAAGAAATTACAGACCAGTGAGTCTTACCTCAGTAGTTGGTAAGTTGATGGAGAAGATCCTGAGAGACATGATTTATGAACTTTTGGAGAGGTATAATAGGATTAGGAGTAGTCAGTATGACTTTGTCAAGGGCAGCACGTCCCTTATGAGCCTGATTTAATTTTTGAGGATGTGACTAAGCACATTGATGAAGGAAGAGCACTCGATGTAGTGTATCTAGATTTCAGCAAGGCACTTGGTAAGGCGCCCTATGCAAGGCTTACTGAGAAAGTAATGAGGCATGGGATCCAAGGGGACATTGCTTTGTGGATCCAGAACTGGCTTGCCCGCAGAAGGCAAAGAGTGGTTGTAGCTGGGTCACATTCTGCTTGGAGGTCGGTCACTAGTTCTGGGACCCTTCACGATTTTTATCAACGACCTGGATGAGGAAATGGAGGGATGGGTTAGTAGGTTTGCTGATGACACAAAGGTTGCAGGAGTAGTGGACAGTGTGGAGGACTGTTACAGCAGGACATTAATAGGATGCAAAACTGGGCTGAGAGGTGGCATATGGCGTTCAACCCAGTTAAGTTTGAAGTGGTTCATTTTGATAGGTCAAATTTGATGGCAGAATATAGTATTAATGGTAAGACTCTTTGCAGTGTGAAGGATCAGAGTTATCTTGGGGTCCGAGTCCATAAACGCTCAAAGCAGCTGCGCAGGTTGACTCAGTGGTTGAAAAGGCATACAGTGTATTGGCCTTCATCAATCGTGGAATTGAATTTAGGAGCCGAGAGGTAATGTTGCAGCTATACACAAACCTGGTCAGACCCCACTTGGAGTACTATGCTCAGTTCTGTTTGCCTCACTACAGGAAGGATGTGGAAGCCATAGAAAGGTTGCAAAGGAGATTTACAAGGATGTTGCCTGGAATGGGGAACATTCCTTATGAGAATAGTTTCAGTGAACTTGGCCTTTTCTACTCGGAGCGACGGAGGATGAGAGGTGACCTGGTAGATGTGCACAAGATTGATCGTGTGGATAGTCAGAGGCTTTTTCCACAGGGCTGAAATGGTTGCCACAAGAGGACACAGGTTGAAGGTGCTGGGGAGTAGGTATAGAGATGTCAGGGGTAAGTTTTTCTACTCAGAGTGGTGAGTGCGTGGAATGGATTGCCGGCAACGGTGGCGGAAGCAGGTACGATAGGGTCTCTTAAGAGGCTTTTTGGTAAGTAGCATTTAATAGGAAGTGGTAGCTTGTCCCATTACCACCACATCACCGGTTTAGACAGCTGTAAGGTACCGATATGCCGGGATGTGAATGGGGAACTCAGTTGGAATGGGTTGCCACCAGCAGATCGTGGTTGTTGCAGCTCTCAGAGCAAAGTTACTCGATGCAGCAGTACTCCAATCTGCTTCTGATTAAATCTCTCATGACAATCACAGCCCCGTTCTCATCTCTCTTTGATATTTCTCCTTTTGTGCTTTATCCCATCGGGAGGAACACCTGAGGATCTTGAGACCACTCCTCTCCATGTCTTCTTTCCCACATTGTGATCACTTCTTCAATGATCCTTCACCACAAGATCTCTCTGTAATCACACCTCATTACACAGATTACATCTGAAATGTCCTGTTCCTGGGTAAGATCCTGCTGTAAGAAACTGTCTCTGACCACTCCACAAATTCCTCTTCCACTGTACCAGTTTGATTAGTTTAATCAACACACAGACTGAAGCAAACACGCACAAAATACTGCAGGAACTCAGCAAACAGTCGACATTTCGGGCTGAGAACCTTCATCGGGATGAGAAAGAAAAGAACAAAAGCCAGAATAAGGTGGTGGGGGGGGGGGCGTGGTGGGAGAAGGACAAGCGAGTGGGGTGTGTGGTTTGTGGAGAGACGATGACGTGAGGAGCTGGGTGACAGGCAGAAAAGGCAAAGAGATGAAGAGAAAGGAATCCAATAGGAGAGAATGTTGGACCGTGGGATG
The DNA here is from genome assembly GCF_030144855.1 of Hypanus sabinus. NCBI lineage: Eukaryota > Metazoa > Chordata > Chondrichthyes > Myliobatiformes > Dasyatidae > Hypanus > Hypanus sabinus. Next base: position 6,537,837 of record NC_082736.1, read on the forward strand.
ACACAAAGGAGCTGGAGAACCAGACAGAGTTGACGGGCATATCATGAGGGTGCGTGAGGAGAGGTGAAGGGATTAAATGGCATCAGAATGGAGGTAAAGAAGGGAGGGTGAGGGAACAGAGTGTAGTGTTACGTACTCATGACATGACAGTGTCACGTGAATGGTGTTGAAGCTATACTGAACTTGAGGTAATGGTCTTGTGATGGTGGAGTGACATCATTTTCCCACCAGTAGAGATCATGTGACTGTTTTTTTTTACAGATTATAAAAGGAAGACCCCACCCTGTGAGGAGGGGCAGTTCGTGGCTGTACTTGCAAAGTTGACTTCATGCCACTGCGTGATTTAATGTGATGACGCAGTTTAGTTGAAATATGAAGTTTTATCTAATGCCTAAAGTTTAAAAGGGCATTGCCAGAAGGTTCTTTACAATACTGCTAGTTCAGAAATCAGTGGAGAGTGAAGATCGGAGTTCGGGAGTTAAAGATCGAGGAGAATCTATTTTCGACAGTGAAACGGGTTCGACCTTATTTAATCCTTAATCGAAAGGAATTTGTTGACTGTTCTCGTGTTAATCTCTGCGGGATAGCAGAAGATTGAGGACAGTGTGATAAACAAAAGGTCAGTGCCTTTAAGCCATTTCGTTTCGTAAATTCTTCGTGGGAGAAGTTCGACGTCGGGGATCGAAGCAAAACGACGTGAAAGAGAATTTAAATCATCTTAAAAAGTCTCTCCTTTTAAATGGACTGTGAGCATTTTTGAACTTTTGGCAATACACTTTAAAAGAACTGTTTGAACTGCATCGCTTTAAGAACTGTTTAAGCTGCCGCACAACAGCTGTTTCCGGTTACGTTAGTGTTTGTTTACTTTTGGGGGGTTTGTTTTCAGTGTTTAATAAACGTGTTATTTGTTATATGAACCCTTGCCGAACTCATATATTTATTGTTGCCTGAATACGTAACAGTAGTAATATCAGGAATTCTGAGAAATCAATGTTCATGCCATCAAGATTGGAGGCGACACATTCAGAATATAAGGTGTTGTTCTGCTAACCTGTAGTTGTAGAGGAGGCCATGGACAGACATGTTTGTGATGGCCCTCTGCTGGTCAGGGTCGACCATGGATATTGTACCCTCGGAGAAAATCAATATGCAAGCCAGGGTAGTACGATACGTAAAGCAAGCTGTTGCCCATGCAGGAGCTGATGAACCCAGAGCAACAGCAGAGACCGATGGAGTCAGGCACCAGCGGTGTCACAGGATTGCTAGCCTGCACTGAGCATAGGACCGACAGGGAATTAATGTTCACAGTGGGGACACAGCAAACATCCCACAGATATCTGATGCTGACATTACAATATTGTGCAATAATGTGTAACAACCATCCTCAGGAGGGAGAAACTAATGGGACTAAAAGCAAACATTTCCAGGTCCCAATGATCTGCACTGAAGTCTGGAGAGAAAGTAGAGACACTGAAGTCTGTCAAAACTCACGGTTACAGAAAGATCCCAGTGGAGTTGAAAACCATTGTTGAAGAAGGGTGGAAGATAAAAAGCAGGTGACTGTAGTCCAGTTAACTTCACTTCAGCTACTGGAGTCTATAATCTGTGAAGAAATAACAAGTCATTTAGAAAAGTTTAATGTGATTGAACTAAGTCAACAGGGTTTACAGTCAGATTCACACAGCACAGAAACGAGCCCTTCAGCTCAAATGGTCCACGCTGACCAAAGTTCCCATCTGAGCTTGTGGTCTGTAACCCCCTCATCACCATATTATGAACAAGGTTATCCTGTGTTATGCTGTGTATCCTGCTCCTTGTCCCATTTCCCTGCATTTGGCCCATATACTTCACAAGCTTTCCTTCTCATCTACCTGTCCAAGTACTTTTTTAATATACCTGACCAGCCGGTGTGTGGAAAAGTTGCCCTTCAGGTTCCTATTAAATCTCATCTTAAACCAATGCCCTCCAGTTCATAAATCCCCAACCCTGGTTAAAAGATTGTTATCTTTGGCCCAACCCAGGCCCTTTTCAATTTTATACACGTCTGCAATATCGCCACTCATTCTCCAACATTTCAGGGAAAATTGTCCAAAACTCTTTCCATAAATCAATCCTTCAAGATCCAGTAACATCCCCGTTAATCACCTCTGCACTCTTTCCAGCTCAATGGTGTCTGTCATACTGCATGGTCACTAAAACTAAACACTATTTGCAAAATGTGGCCAAACCAATGAGTTGTACAACCGCACCATTTCATCCCAGCTTCTATATCCGGTGCCCTGACTGAAGGCCAGTGTTCCAAAAGCCTCTTCACCACCCTGTCCATCTGGAACCTGGTCTTTGTCCCTGTAACCTGGGTTACTGAATGTTAAGTCATGTTTGACAAACATACCAGAGATTTGAGACTTTACAGGGGAAGTTGAAGAAGTGGTGATTTTCGATTGTCAGGAGCCATTTGCCAAGGTGCCACATGAAAGGCTGGTGCACAAGACCAGAGCTCAGTTCTGGGAAGGAAGTGTGTTAATATTGACTGAAAACTGGTTATCATACTGAGACAGAATAACAGGTCCGATTCAGACTGGGATGATATAACTTGTGGAGTGTCCCAGCAACCAGTTATGGATTGCCAATGATTTATTACTGATTTTAATAATCCGGAGGAGGGAAGAATCCATGGTTGTCAATAACAGGGAATGTGGTGGGGGACATGTTGTGATTGGACATTTGATCTCCAACAGGACAAGAAGTCGGTGAGTAGAATATTTGGAAAATGGAGTTTAAGGTGGCAAAGCGTGATGGCATGTAAAGTGGCAGGAGAAATCAGAAGTCAGGCTATGATGTGGAGATAAATTGTAAATGAGAGAAACAGAGAGGGGGCAAGGTGTTGCCTGCACAACAAAATAGAGACGGGTGCAGTGAGGGGTTCATAAGACCATATATGACCAAAGTTCAAAGGTGAATGGTTCATTGACATTTATTGCTGGAGCATCAGTGTAGAGAAACAGAGAAGTGTTGTTACAGTGTCAAACAAAAGCAGAATGTTGGATTTTGAGAAGATAAAGCAGGTCAGGACATACCCAGTTGATGAAAAGATAAACCTGAGGCACAGGTAAATAGTTCCCTGAAAGTGCCAACACAGGGAGACAAGGTGGTGAAGAAGGAGCATGACATGCTTCCCTTCATTGGCAAAGGCTCTGAGAGGAGTTGGGGCATCACATTACAGTTGTACAAATCAATAATTACACCACACCAGGAGTAGCCTGTGCCGTTCTGGTCACCACGAGGGGAAGGATGTCATTAAGCTGGAAAGGTGCAGAAACGATTCACAGGAATGGAACCTGGACTGGGGGCTTGAGTTACAAGGAAAGATCAGACTGACTGGGACTGTTTTCCCTGGATTGAAGGAGGCTGAGGGGAGACCTGACAGAAGTTTATAAAACTATGAGAAGTGTAGACAAGGTAGACAGTCAGAATCACTTCCCAAGGGTAGAAATATCAAATATGAGAAGGCACCTCTGGGTGAGAATTTAAAGGTGAATTTCAGGGCAGGGAAGATTTCTGTTTCCGTACAGAGAGTGGTGAGGGCTGGGTTTGGGCTGCCATGGGGAGTGCTGGAAGCAGATATGATAAGGACATTTGTCAGGGCCTTAGATAAACACAGGCTGAAGAGATTTAGTTTCATGTGACATCGTGTTCAGCACAGACATCATGGGAAGAAGGGCCTGTTCCTGTGCTGTACTGTTCTGTGTTCTCGGTGAGCCTCAGTGACGGGGGAGTCTTTAGCCGGGGTCACAGACAGGTGTATCTGTGGCAAGGAGAGAGACTGCAGGATGGTGCATCACCTCCCTGATACCAGGGCCAAGGATGTAACTGAACAAGTACAGGCCATTCTGAAGGGGCAGGGTGAGCAGCCAGAGGTCGTGTTCATGTTGGTTCCAACAAAAGAGACAAATTAAGCAGAAACTCTGTGGTGGGGATGGGGGTAATCCCGTGTCACCTGTTAGCGAAGGAAGAAATGAAAAGGTGGTGCAGTTATTTGTGTGGCTCACAAGCTGGTGCAGGACGGAGGGTTTTAGTTACATGGATCATTGGGCTCTTTCAGGACAGCTGATGGGAGAAGTGAAAGGTCAGTAGTGGCATTGACGGATGTGGATTAACACAGAAAGTAAGTCCAAATAGATAAATTACAAGTGCACAGATAAACAAATATTAGAAGTAAGAGAAGGAATAAAAAGTAAGTTACCTCCAACAGTCTAACATGGGGGGTGTCATCACCTCCCCGGCTACAGGTTGACTCATTACAGAGCCTAATGGCCCAGTGTAAGGATGACTTCATACAGCGCTCCTCCGAGCAGCACAGTTGTCTCAGTCTGTTACTGAAGATGCTCCTCTGTTCAGCCAAGGAGGCATGCAGAGGGTGAGAAACATTGTCCAGTATTGTCAGGATTTTCCGTAGGGTCCTTTGTTCAACCACGGCCTCCAGTGTGTCCAGTTTGACTCCTATAGCAGAGCCAGCCTTTCTAATCAGTTTATTCTCAGATGGCATCACCGTGTTGATGCCATTTGCCCAGTACACGACTGCATAGTTAATGTGCACAGTGGCACCGAGGGGCTGAATTGTGTTTGTGTCAGTGCCGGGTGTGGAACAGTTAATGCAGACGTACTTAGAGCCTGGATTAGTACATGGCACAGTGATTCAGCCATTACAGAGAAGGGCAGGACTGGGAGCGAAACATTCCAGGATTCAGATTCAGACAGTCCAGAGGGTGGTGAATGAGGCTGGGGGAGCTGTACTGCTGATCAGGCAGAATGTCACAAATTCAAGGTCATGCAGTGAGACAATGTGGGTGGAACTCAGGAATGAGAAAGGTGCAATCACTGTGATGGGGTTGAACTGTAGCCAGTGAGAGGAGTAGATATGTCAGCAGGTTGTGGACTGATGTAAAAACAATAGAGTAGCTTTGGTGAGTGAATAATCTCCCCAGTGACTTGGATTCCCTTAACTGAGGCTTAGTTGGGACATTTTTTGTTAAATGTGTTCAGCAAGGTTTCCTGAAACAGTATGTAGATGGTCCACCAGGGAGGGAGACATTCTTGACTTCACCTTGGGAAATATGGGACTCACCAGAGTGGTGGCGGGAACAACCAGTGTTCAAAGAGGAAATGACCAGCAGAGTTGTGGGGACAGAGAGGGGAATTGGACTGTGGAAATGTTGTAGCAGGAGTTGGTATAAACTTGATGGGTCAGATAGTCCAGACCATCCCAGAATGATCCTGTGACCAATAACAGTCTGAAAAAATCATTCTGGTCTCCAGTCAATCTTCCAAACTCCAGGGTGGACAAGATCAATTGTGTAATGAGGACACACTTCTGTAAAAACACTGACACTGTATTCCAAGCACACTGAGCTGCCAGAGCACAGCACCGGCCAGTGAGGACACAGACCAGTACAACACCCGGCTCTCGACTACAAAGTTCAAAGCTGAAAGTAAATGTATTACCAAAATCATTTCTGTCACGATATGCAAAACTGAGATTAGTTTTCTTGTGTGAAATGTGTGGTTTAATGAGTATAGGAGGAAAACTGTCCTCTTTATCCAGAAGGTGGTTACAATCTGGAACACACTGCCTGCGGGGGTGGTGCAGGCTGGTATTTAAGGACCATCTGGATGAACATTTGAATCACTAGGGCAGGGTAGGAGACAGACCAAGTGCTGAGTTAGTGGAGACAGATTCTCGATGGTCAGTATAGCCATGCAGAAACCACTGACTGTGAAAGTTCAGTGGGAACCTGGAACACTGAACTTCAGGATGGACTGACCTAAAACACTCAGAACCCAGGACAATGGATTTCGGTTGGACAAATGTATTAATGGTCAAATAGTGAACCAACCCCCTCAAAAGGCTACCAAAATGCTCCCACTCCCTGTGCACCAGTACCAGGACTTTTATATGAGAATTTGGTGAAGAGCTCTGGGTAATATTAGGAGATGGCTAACAGCTTGGTCAAAGTGGGAGGGTGCAGACATCTTCTCAGAGTATAATGCGTTGAGTGGAACAAGCTCACAGCTGAGAATGAAGGTAACAAACCCCACTGCAGTGGAGGACTGCTGTGGTCAGGATACAGGATAGAAACAGACCCTCTGCCCCATCACATTTATGCTCCCCATCACGCAGAGATATACTAATCCCACTTTCCTGCATTAGATTCATATCCCTCCAGGCCTTGCTCACTGAAGTACCTGTGCATGTGTCTCTAATATTGTTACACAGTTCCCTGCATGTGGCATCACAGAGAGACAGGGTTGTGTGTTCTTCTTGCCTTATCAGCCAAAGAACTGCCTCTCATTAGAATTGTACAAAACTGTTTAAAGACAGATTTAAAGGGGATCTGAAGGGTACATACTTCACGGAGAGAATAGCTGCTCTCCTAAATCAGCTGCCGGCGGAGGTGTGGGGGCAGAAACCCGCAAAGTCTCTGTTCATTAAACCTTCCCAGGAACCTGGTTGAACCGCCCAGGATAGAGTCAGTGATTTATACAGAACTGAAACCGTCCCTTCGGTAAAACTCATCGAGGCCGACCAAGTTGTCGACCTGAACTCGTCCCATCCGCCTGCAGTAGGCCCGTGACCCTCTCAACCTTTCCTATCCATGTAACTGTACAAATATGGTTTAAATATTGTACCTGAGGCAGAGAGCCGGTGCGGTGAGGCGCTGACAGACACTCACTGTTCCGAGGGCAGGAAGAGGAGAGGCCGATTCCCACAGTGGAGCCGAAACCCAAAGTAGAGACCGACTCCACTTTACCACAACCCCGTGTCCACCACCCCGGACTAACCGCCCGACCCGGACCGTTCCCCAGGAAACGACGTCGGTGGAACTGGTACCTCTGTGACGTCAGCTCGTCACGATTAGGCAAATCGTTTTGTCACGTGACGAAAGTCAGCAGCCCGTGGGCGGGGCAGAGGGAGCTGTCAATCAGTGGAGCCGCTGAAAAACTTGTGATAATTGTAAACAGAGTGGGAATAGTGGGGGATTTCGGTGAATGGTGACCCCTCTATTAATTTAAAGATACTGACTCTCTCCAACTCAGTTCATCCTTTGAGTACTGGCTCCCGTATCTCCCGTTTCCTCTCCTAAAGTCCACAATCAGTCCGTTGGTCTACTGTCATTAAGTAAGTGGTTGTTGTTATTATGTCAATCAGCCAAATTTTTGATCTCCCTTCTGTATGATAATTCATAACTCCCTTTGATACAGCCCACAACAGTAGTGTAATCCGTAAACTTGTAACACAGACAAAATGCTGGTGAACGCAGCAGGCCAGGCAACATCTATAGGAAGAAGTACAGTCGCCGTTTCGGGCCGAGACCCTTCGTCAGGACCAACTGAAAGAAGAAATAGTAGGAGATTTGAAAGTGGGAGGGTGACGGGGAGATCCGAAATGATAGGAGAAGACTGGAGAGGGAGGGATGAAGCTAAGAGCTGGAAAGTTGATTGGCAAAAGGGATACACAGCTGGAGAAGGGAAAGGATCATGGGACGGGAAGCTGAGGGAAAGAAAGGGGTAGGGGAGCACCAGAGGGAGCTGGACAGCAGGCAAGGAGTTATTGTGAAAGGGACAGAGAGAGAAAAAAAAAAGGAAAAAAAGAGGGAAAAGGGCGAAAATAATAATAAATAGATAAACAAACAAACAAACAAATAAATAAATAAATAAATAAATGGATGACTAAGTGGATGGGTGGATGAATGAATAAGCAAACAATAAATAAATAAATAGATAGGTGATGGGGTAAGAAGGGGAGGAGGAGCATTAACGGAAGTTAGAGAAATCAGTCTTCATGCCATCAGGTTGGATGTTACCCAGATAGAATATAAGGTTTTGTTCCTCCAACCTGAATGTGGCTTCATCTCGACAGTAGAGGAGGCCATAGACTGACATATCAGAATGGGAATGGGACGTGGAATTAAAATGTGTGGCCACTGGGAGATCCCGCATGTTTGCAAACTTGTATATGGTGTTGGATCTGTATGTAGCCACACAGACATAGGTCGAAAGTGAGTGGAGCTGGGGGCTAAGCTCACATCCCTGTGGTGCTCCTGTGCTGACAGAGATTGTGGAGGAGAAGTTTTTGCCAATCCGAACTGACTGCGGTTTGCAACTGAGGAAATCCAGGAACCAATCGCACAAGTGGGTATTGATGCCCATGTCTTGCAGTGTGCTGATTAGTTTTGAGGGGATGGTGGTGTTAAATGCTGAGCTGTAGTCAATAAAGTTTATCCAGATGTTTGCTTCTTTGCTGTCTAGATGTTCCAGAGTTGTGTAAAGAGCCAACGAGACACATCTGCTGTTGCTTCAGTAGGTGAATTAGAGAGGATGCAAGTCACCATTCAGACAAGAGCAATTGGTCAAATGAAGCAAGAGATCCTGAGATAAACAGGTCTCAAAATCATTTAATGCCCAGTTCATCCCAATCCTTAAAGAATTTGTCAGTCATGGAAAGGATAAAAAAATAATTAAGGAGAATGGGAGTTGATAATGAAAAATTCGCTAAACCAAAAAATTTCCTAAATTGAGACCAAATCCTTAAAGTTTGCTTAACAATTATGTTATCTGTTATTTCATTTGCTGAAAAAGAAGAGTATGATCCAAGAAGAAAGACAATAGAGGAATTTTTTTACAGAATTAACTTCTAAGGAGACCCATGCTGGGCAATCTTTACGATAAATATAGTAGGACCAGAAAGTAATATTCCTTATATTGGCAGCCCAATAGTAAAACCTAAAATTGGGTAGGGCTAATCCACCCATCTCTTTATTTCTTGGGAGGATGACCTAGATTGTCAGATTTCTGATGATAGATGGAATAAAATTCTTCAACGGGTTAATAAATCATCCTTCTGTACTCGTCATTCTCTTCTACACTTTAAAGTGGTTCATAGAGCTTACATTTCTAAACAGAAGCTGTCCAGTTCTTATCCGAATGTTTCTCCACTTTGTAATAAATGCAACTCTGCTGATGCCTCTTTAATTCATATGTTTTGGTTTTGCCCTAAAATTGAAAAGTTTTGGCGGGAAGTATAGGGTCCAATTTGACCCAAATCCCCTTACTGCCTTGTTTGGTATTATTGCAAATGAAGATATAACTTTAAATACTCCTAACCTACAGGTTTTAGTTTTTACTTCTCTTTTAGCAAGAAGAGCAATCTTGCTGAAATGGAAGGAGTCTACCCCTCCTACACATCTTCAATAGCTACGTGATATTATGTCTTATTTAAATTTAGAACAGATCCGCTGCTCAGTCTTAAATTCGAAACAATCTTTTTTATGCTATCTGAGGACCTTTCCTAAATTACTTTTCCAACTTATAAAGTTTAACAGTCCACAGACTTTTATGTATATTTTTATCTTCTCTTCTTAAGCGAATATGTTTTTTTTCTAATTATCCATTATCATCCATCAGCTGTTTTCTTTGGTAGTTGGGTTGGTAGGGGGGTTGACTGTTTTTTATATAAAAAATATTTTATGATGTATGACCTATCTTTAAAATTTTGATTACAGAGTGGTATACCTTTATGTCTATTGCTAGAACATTTTGATCAATTTTATTACAATATATGAATGTACACAAGTTATGTTGAGATGCATCAATGTCTTGCACGCCGTAAATCGTGTTTTTTTCTTCTGAATAAAAATATTGTAAAAAGAAAAGAGCGAGAACAATGTTAAGCAATAACAGAATGCAGAATACAATGTAACTGCGACAGAGAAAGCACAGTGCAGGTAAATAATCAGGTGTCGCATCATAACGGGTAGATTGTGAGGTCAAGGGTCCATCTTATTGTACTCGGACACCATTCAGGCAACAGAACAGCGGAGTTGAAGCTACCCATGAGCTTGGACCTTCAGCTAGATAGAAGAAGGGAAAACAGATAATACCCGGGGTGCATGATATCCTTCTGTCAGGAAAATGGTAGGACACCGAGGGGTGCAGTAGAACAGAGGGATCTGGGAGTACAGATACAGAATTCCCTAAAAATGGCGTCACAAGTAGATAGAGCTGTAAAGAGAGCTTTTGGTACATTGGCCTTTATAAATCAAAGTATTGAGTATAAGAGATGGAATGTAATGGTGAGGTTGTATAAGACATTGGTGGGACCGTAATTGGAGTATTGTGTGCAGTTTTGGTCACCGAATTACAGGAAGGATATTAATAACACTGAAGGAGTGCAAAGAAAGTTTACAAGGATGTTGCCGGGACTTGAGAAACTGAATTACAGAGAAAGGTTGAATAGGTTAGGACTCTATTCCTGGAGCGTAGAAGAATGAGGGGAGATTTGATAGAGGTGTATAAAATTATGATGGGTATAGACAGAGTGAATGCAAGCAGGCTTTTTCCACTGAGGCCAGTGTAGAAAAAACACAGAGGTCATGGGTTAAGGGTGAAGGGGGAAAAGTTTAAAAGGATCATTGGCGGAAGCTTCTTCACGCAGAGACTGGTGGGAGTGTGGAATGAGCTGCCAGATGAAGTGGTGAATGCGGGATCACTTTGACATTTAAGAAAAACTTGGACAGGTACATGGATGAGAGGGGTTTGGAGAGATATGGCCCAGGTGCAGGTCAGTGGGACTAGGCAGAAAACTGCGTCGGCACATCCACGAAGGGCCAAGAGGCCTGTTTCTGTGCTGTAATGTTCTGTGGTTCAATGAGTGTGTAAGGTCCGCTTCTCTTTGTCCATAAGTGTGCGTTGCCTCGAGCGACATCCTTGGAACTAACCGACTTGCCGGGTCTAATGTCGTGGTTTTGATTTAATTTGGTCATTCAGTTGGAGTCTAATTGGTTTCATCCCGCATCGGTCCTCGACCATCTTATTTTCACTATGGATGTCCAAACCCAATACACGTCCAGCAACTCCACACCCCCCGCACCAGGAAGGTCTCAAAGCTCTCCGCTTCCATCTGGATAACAAACCCAGCCAGCTGCCCTCTACCACCGTTCACCTCCTTCCGGCCGAACGTCCTCCCACTTCCTTTAAACACACAGTGTAGCCACGGACGCTGTCATGGGTCCCAGCTGTGCCTGCCTGTTTGTCGGTTACGTGGACCAGTCTCTGTTCCAAGCCAACACTGATATCGCTCCCTCACTTTTCCTGTACTACATACATAAACGGCAGCATTGCGGTTCTTTCTGCACCCGCGTGGAATTCGTCCACTTCATCAGCTTTGCTTGTAACTTCCACCCAGCCCAAAAGTTTACCTGATCCCTATCGGACACCTCCCTCCCTTTACTCGATCTCTCTGTCTCTATCTCTGCAGACAGCTTGTCTCCTGATGCCTGTTATAACCACAGACTCCCACAGCAACCTGGACTACACCTCTTCCGACCCCGTTACTTGTAACAACGCCAGTCCCTTCTCTCAATTCCTCCGTGTCCGCAGGAGGTTCATGCAAGGAGATATCGTGTTTTTTTTCAAAGAAAGGGGCCTCCTTACTTCCACCATCAAAGCTGCCCTCAACAGAATCTCTCCCATTTTGCTCACGTCTGCCCTTACCCCATTCTCGCGCCCTCTGCCAGGATAGGGTTTGTCTTGTGGTCACCTACCTCCCGGGGGGGGTCACCAGCCTCCGCCTCCAGAACACAATTCTCGGTAACTTCCGCCATCTCCGGCGGGATCCCAGCACCAAACACATTTTTCCTCCCCCCTCTACTTTCTGCAGGGATCCCATGTGAATCCCATGTGTGTTCGTCCCTCCCACTGATCTCTCTCCTGGCCCTCATCCTTGCAAGTGAAACAAGTGCCCCTACACATCCGCCCTCATCACCATTCAGGGCCCCAAGAAATCCTTCCAAGTAAGGGGACACCTCAGCTGTGAGTCTTTCAGGATCATCTACCATGTCCAGTTTGTCCAGTGTGGCCTCCTGTATATCGGTGAGACCCGACACAGATTAGGAGTCCACTTCAGTGAGCACCTTACACTCCGTCCACCAGAACAAGCGAGATCTCCCAGCGGCCACCCATTTTAATTCCACTTCCCGTTCCAATTCCGACAAAATAGCCCATTAGCCCGAGGTCTCCTGTATTGTCACGATGAGGCTACACTCAGGGTGGAAGAGCAACACATTATATTCCGTCTGGGTCGCCTCCAACCTGATGGCATGAACATCGATTTCTCAAACGTCCGGTAATGCCCCCTCCTTCACGAAGCCCCATTCTCTTTTCCATCTCTGGCCTTATCCATTACCTCTCCGTCACCTCCCTCTGGTGTTCCTCCCCCTTTTCTTTCTTCCATGGCCTTCTCCCCTTCCCTGTTAACCAGCCCAGTATCTCTTTCACCAATCAAATTTTCAGGTCTTTAATTTACCAGTCAACCTCCCCCTCCCCACTGGTTTCACCTGTCAGCTCATGTTTCTTCCTCCCAGCGCCCCCCCCCCCCCCCACCGTCCAGCTGTGATTCCTCGTTGTTTTTTCTCCCGACGGGATGAAGGGACTCGGCCCGAAACGTCCACTCTATTTTTCCCACAGGTGCTACCTGGCCTGCTGACTTCCTCCAACATTTTCTGTGTTGCTTGGATTTCCATCAACTGCGATTTTATCTTTGTACCTCTATCCATGTCGTTGTACACTAACATATTCATGTACCGATCTTAGAACATCGTACACCCTTCCGTCTCTGAACCTGGCAGCCCATTCCAAGCACCCGCCCCACTCCATCTGAAAACATGAGCCGCACATCTTCTTTAAACTCTCCCCCACTCCGACCTTACATTCATTCCCGCTAGAATTTCAAATCCTTACCCTGAGAACCAATACTGACTCTGCCCAATCTATGTCTCTCATAAAAACACAAAATGCTGGCAGACGTCGTCACTACCTCCTCCCATAGATGCTGTCTGGCCTGCTGAGATCTGCCAACATTTTGTGTTTTTATTCATTTCCAGCATCTGCAGATTCACTCGTGTTGCCCACGTCTCTCATAACTTTCTGCCTCATAATTCGGTCAAGTTTCCTCTAGGCTCTGACATCCCAATGAAAGCTCAAATACTTTGATCAGGCAACGTCCGGGCAATGCTTTATAAATCCTGCCGGTCCTTCCTGTGAAGTGTCCATTCTTGCGGAATCTGGAATAGAGTCAGAACAGGATTTAACGGGAAACTTTTGAGCAATGTTAATTCCATCTCTGATCCACGACACAGTGGATGATAACTAATGAACCAGTCTTAAACTCGCAGCGTCAATTATAGTGAGTCATCACTCGGGCCTTGGAGTTCCGCGTAGACCGTGTCAATGTAAGAGGTTTAGTTGTTCTGGAGTCTAAAACTGTACAACCTGCGATGGCTGGGAATCGAACCCGGGTTAACTGCTTGGAAGGCAGCTATGCTCACCACTATACCACCATCGCTCAATGATGTTGCAAAGGATTTGAGTAGTGAGGGGTCTTCCATAGTTCCGTGTGACTCCATCAGTCTCCAAGCTGCTGAATAAACTCTGGGCTGAAATGGAAAATTCAGTTACAGGCCAAATCAGGGTGGTGGGGACCAGGCCCCAAATCGTATCAAAGCAACTGAACCCAGTGTTTGGACAATGATTTAGACACGGGGCCAGATTGAAAAGGTCAGGTTGTTCTGGCCGAGGCCAGGGACAAGCCGGTTCAGCTCGCTTCTCCACTCTGCACTGAACTAAGCATCTGTGCACAAACTCTCTTTGTGCATTTCAGTTCAAAATGCTACAGAATTTGCTTGTGTTTATTGTTTGCAGGATTTGTCTTTCTTTCTGCACATTGGGTGTTTGATGGTCTTATTTTATTAGTGGTTCTTTCAGCTTTCTTTGTTTCACGACAGCCTGTTTGAAACAAACCTCAAAGTTGTATAATATATGCGTAATTCAATAATAAATTCACTTTGAACATTGATTCAAAAACCTGATGCTTGAGGGATAAAATAAGGACAAAAAGATAACCAACTCAAAAGTGATTCTCTTTTAATTACAGGCCAGGATGCAGAAGAGCGCAAAATGACAAATATTCTTCACCTTTTAAAGAATTGCAATAGGGACAAGATGGGAAACTATACCCTGGTGACTCTTATATTAGTGGTAGGGATATTATAAATTGCTGATATTATTGGAAAATATATCTAACAATAGGATCAGCTTGCATCTGAAAAATCATAAACAATTTCAGAGTAGCCAATATCGCTTTGCATGAGCAACGTCAACTCTTGCGAACATGGCCGAACGTTTTAAGTGACAGACTAGACTGATGAGAGCTGGGTAGTGGGTACAGGATACAAGGACTTTGGTAAAGCTTTCAACAAGAGTCCCCATGGTGGGCTGATCCACAGCATGGAAGCACATCGCTCAAAAGAAATCTGATTGAGTATATTCAAAATGCAGCTTGGTCAGAGAACACAGAAGGTAATGGTTGAGGGGTGTGATTCTGACTGGACACCTGTGAACAGTGGGGCCCACAAGGAATTCTACTCTTTGTGAAATGATTTGGATGAAAATGAAGGAGGGCTGATTTGTTGGTCTGCAGAGACACAGAAATTGGTGCAGTTATGGATCGTGAGGAAAGTTGCGAAAGGATTCAGCAGAACATAGACCAGCTGGAAATGTGGGCAGAGAAATGGGAGATAAGTCGGTGTACTCTGGGAAGTCAAATGTCAGAGGATTTCTTTGGAATTCCTCTCCCCATCAGAGTGGCTGGAATTACAGTTACGGCAGTGACATGCTCCACCTCAGGATGTGGGAGTCACTCAGTGTCCCCGATAACTTCACATGAGGGAAGTGCACCGAGGTGCAGCTCCTGACTGACCGTGTGAAGGAAATGAAGATGGAGATGGACAGACCGAGAGTTTCCAGGATGCTGAGACCAGAGATTCATGAGTTGGTCACACCTGAGGTCAGGATGCAGACTGTTGTGTGACCATCACGACGGAAAGGGGAAGAGACAGACAGAGTAATGTCTGCCTGTGGCCGTGACCCTCAGCAACAAGTACACTCCTTTGGATACCCCTGGGATGACGAACCAGAGACAGCAGCTCGCCAGGTTGGTGGTACTGAGACCCCAGACCGATGCGGGAGGAATGGTCAAGCAGAGCAGTGATGACAGCGGACTCACAGTACAGGGGATGTGCAGGAGATTCTGTGGCAGCAACAGAGATGACACGATGGTGTGTCGCCTCCTGGGTACTGGGGTCAGGTCCGTCTCAGACGTGCAGGATTTCCTAAAGATAAACTTGCCAGTCGAGTCAGTGGTAAGGAAGCCAAATGTTGGCATTCAGTTAGAGAGGACTACAATACAAAAGCAAGGATGTAAGCATTGCTCCGATCACACTTGGAGTATTGTGAACTGTTCTGGGCCTTTATCTAAAAAGCTACATGCTCGCATCGGAGAGGGTCCAGAGGAAGTTCACAAAAAAGATCCTGGCAATAAAAGGGTTAATGCACGGGGATTGTTTGATGGCTCTGGGCCGGTTGTCTCTGGACTTTAGAAGAACGAGGGAATCTCATTGAAACAGATCAAATATTGAAAGGCCTAGAATGGAGTGGGGAGGGTGCTTCCGATAGTGGGGCCTTCTAGGAACATAGGGCACAGCCTCACAATACTAGGACATACTGTTAGAACAAAGATAAGGAGCAATTTCCTTAGTAAAGAGCAGTGAATCTGTGTAGCCTATGTCAGGACGTTGCTCATTGACTAGAGCTCAACGTTTAACACTATCATTCCCACAGTCCTGATCAATAAGCTACGGAACCTGGTCCCTCTGCAAATGGAACCTCGACTTCCCAACCGGGAAACCACAGTCTGTGTGGATTAGTGATAATTCACACAGATTGTGTGGAGATATGGAGATGGGCTAACCCCTATTGACATCAATGGATCTGGGGTTGAGAGGGTAAACAGCTTTAAATTCCTCGGCATCAACATACCCGAGGATCTCACGTGGGCAGTACGTACCTGCTGTGTGCTGAAAAAGGCACAACAGCGCCTCTTTCACCTCCCAAATCCTAAGAACTTTCTACAGGGGCATAATTGGGAGCATCCCGACTGGCTGCATCACTGCCTGGTATGGGAACTGTACCTCCCTTAATTGCAGCACAGCCCAGCGCATCTGTTGTTGTCAACTTCCCATGATTCAGGACATTGACAAAGACAGATGTGGGAAAAGGGCCCGAGGGATCATTGTGGACCCCAGACACCCCAAGCACAATCTATTCCAGCAGCAACCATCCAGGAAACGGTACCACAGCACAAAAGACAGCACCAACAGGCTTCTGGACAGCTCCTTCCATCAGACTGATTAACTCACGATGAATTGAGGGTACCTCTCTGTTACACTGGCTGTTCTATTTATTATCAATTATTATAAATCACTGTGTTTGCACATTGCATATTTAGACAGAGACATAACATAGATTTTTAATCCTCATGTATGTGTAAGATGCAAGAAATAAAGTCAATTCAAATATCTCCTCTTCACTGAAGATCGACACTGGCCCTGGTGCACCTCAAGGATGTGTGCTTAGCCAACTGCTCTACTCCCTCCAAGACCATGACTATGTGACTAAATATAGCACAACAGCAAGCGAGAAATATGCTGCATACAACCATTGTTGGTAGAATCTCAGATGGAGATTATTGGACTTACAGGAGTGGGATATACCAGCTAGTTGAGTGGTGTCACAGCAACAACCTTGTGCTCAATGTCAGTGAGACAAACAGCTGATCGAAGGAAGGATAAGACGAGGTAACACAAACCAATCCTCATAGAGGGATCAGAAGTAGACACAGTGAACTATTTTAAGTTCCTGGGTGTCAATATCTCTCTTGATGCAGCTACAGTATAAAGAAGGCAAGACAACACGTATATTTCATCAGGAGTTTGAAGATATTTGGTTTGACACTTTAAAACACCCAAAACCCGCTGTAGATGTATTCTATATATTATTTATAATATTTCTTATATATTATAAATATAAATATTTACAATATTTTTGCACTATTTTAATTTACTTAATATACATATCCATATGTACAGTAATGTATTTATTGCTATATTATCAAGTCCTGCATTGAACTGCTGCTGCTAAATTAACAAATTTCCTGACACCTGCCGGTGGTAATAAACCTGATTCTGGTCCTGACTTTGAATTCATCCCCTCAGATGGATGTGACCGATTCATTGGGTATATTTAATGTGGAGGTTCTCGATTGTGGTGGGGGGGGGATAAGAGTGTTTGAGAGGGTTAAGAGGTCTGTCATGATCTCTTACTCCTGGCAGAATGGTGCAGCAGACAGGATGGGCCAAATGGCCTAATTCTGCTGCTGTGTCTTATGGTCCGATGGTCTCGGAGCAGTTGCAGGACATTTCAAAGGGAAGGTTGAGCAGCCGGACATCGTGGTGGACGGTGGATGTTGGTAATAGCAACGTAGGGATACGGAGGGTTGTGTCCTGTGCAGTGAATTTAGAGAAATCAGACAGAAACTAAAAAGTAGTAAGCTCTGTATTACTCCCAGTGACACTTGTTAGTGGGGGGAGATATAGAGAGATACTAGTGATGAACGTGTGGCTCAGGAGCTGGTGCAGGGGGCAGAGTGCCAGTTTCATGGATCAATGGGACATCTTCTAGGGATGTCTAGGCAGAAGCTGTTCACTCCACAGGGTCTTTTGGGGAAGCAGCAGTTTTCTCTGTCCTAAAACTGCACGGGATAGTTTTGATATGACAGGGTGGAGGTTGAAAGGGAATCTGAAGGGTGAGTTGATGGAGGGGAATAAAATTATGTGAGGCATTCAAAGGTTAGAGAAGCAGAGGCTGTTTCCAGTGGTGTGGCTGTCTAATGCTAAAGGGAATAGTTGTAAGGTAAGAGGGTGTATTTAAAGGGAATCTGAAGGGTAAATATTTGACACAAGAATAGCTGGTATCTCAGATAGGCTACCAGAGGATGTGGTGAAGACAAAGACACACAAAGTCTCTGTTCCTGAACACTTCCCAGGAACCTGTCATTACTGTGTTCATCCTGCCCTGGTTTAACTTCTGGGTCTGAGGTTGTTTTCCATCTGTATAAACGATCTGGATGAGAATGTGGTAAACTGGATCAGAAAGTTTGTAGATGATAAGAAGATTAGGGGTATGATGGACAGCAAAGTCGGCTAATAAATCTGGATGTGGGATGTGGACCAGCTGGCAAAATGAAGTTGGTTACAATCTGGAGCACACTGCCTGAGGGAGAGATGCAGGCTGGTATTTAAGGAACATCTGGCTGAACATTTGAATCACCAGGACAGGGTAGGAGACAGACCAAGTGCTGAGTTATTGGAGACAGATTCTCGATGGTCAGTATAGCCATGCAGAAACCACTGACTGTGAAAGTTCAGTGGGAACCTGGAACACAGAACTTCAGGATGGACTCACCTAAAACACTCAGGACCCAGGACAATGGATTTTTGTTGGACAAAGGTATTAATGCATTAGGGTGAGTAGAGAATCAACCCCGTCAAAAGGCTACCAAAATTCCCCCATTCCTCATGCACCAGTAACAGGAATTTAAAATGGGAATTTGGTGAAGAACACTGGTTAGTATTAGCAGAGATGGCGGACAGCTTGGTCACAAAGGAGGGGTGCAAATATCTTCTCAGAGGATAAGGGGTTCAGTGGAACAAGCTCACAGCTGAGAATGAAGGTAACAAACCCCACTGCAGTGGAGGACTGCTGTTGCCAGGGTTGTCCAGGATAGAAACAGACCCTCTGGCCCATCACATTTATGCTCCCCATCGCGCACAGCTATACTAATCCCACTTTCCTGCATCAGTTTCATATCCCTCCAGGCCTTGCTCACCAAAGTACCTGTGCTTGTGTCCCTAATATTGTTACACAGTTCCCTGTATGTGGCATCACAGAGAGACAGGGTTGTGTGATCTACTTGCTTTATCAGCCAAAGTACTGCCTCTCATTAGAATTGTACAAAACTGTTTAAAGACAGATATAAAGGGGATCTGAAGGGTACATACTTCACACAGAGAATAGCTGCTCTCCTAAATCAGCTGCCGGAGGAGGTGTGGGGGCAGAAACCCGCAAAGTCTCTGTTCATTAAACCTTCCCAGGAACCTGACATTCACTGTGTACATCCTGCCCTGGTTGAACCGCCCAGAATAGAGTCAGTGATTTATACAGAACTGAAACCGTCCCTTCGGTAAAACTCATCCACGCCGACCAAGTTGTCGACCTGAACTCGTCCCATCCGCCTGCATTAGGCCCGTGTCCCTCTCAACCTTTCCTATCCATGTAACTGTGCAAATATGGTTTAAATATTGTACCTGAGGCAGAGAGCCGGTGCGGTGAGGCGCTGACAGACACTCACTGTTCCGTGGGCAGGAAGAGGAGAGGCCGATTCCCACAGTGGAGCCGAAACCCAAAGTAGAGACCGACTCCACTTTACTACAACACCGTGCCCACCATCCCGGACCAACTGCCCACCCCGGACCGTTCCCCTGGAAACTAGGACGGAGCCGGTATGACATGTTTGACGTCATCTCATCACAGATCGGCCTACGCAACACGGTATCACGTGACGGTGTCCACAGTCTGGGAGACGGGGCAGAGAGAGCTGTCAATCAGTTGAGCCACTGAGAAACTGTGAGCATTGGAACAGAGTGGGTACAGAGGGGCATTTCCAGGAACTGTGACCCAACCCCACCCCCCACCCACGGGAATTGAGTGTGTTATAGACAGTAATATTCACATTTTTATTTGACTCTTCGGTCTTATAAATATTTAATATTTGTATTTTCTATACTTGTGTGGATAATCTTTTACAATTTGAGATAGAAAAACGTTGTAACTGGATCACTGAACCCTTCATGAAAACAGAACGTTACGGAAAAATATTGTCAAAGTCAACACTTTAATCCAATGTAAGTTAATAGAAGCATAGAAAACCTACAGCACCAAACAGGACTTTCGGCCCACAAAGTTGTGCTTAACATGTCCCTACTTTAGGAATTACTGGGCTTACCTATCCAAACGTCTCTGAAAAGACCCTATCGTAACCGTCTCCACCACCATTGCGGGCAGCCCATTCAATGCACTCACCACTCTCTGAGTAAAAAACTTACCCCTGACATCTCTGTACCTGCTCCCCAGCACCTTAACCTGTGCCCTCTTGTTGCAGCCAGTTCAGCCCTGAGAAAAAGCCTCTGACTATCCACACGATCGATGCCTCTCATCATCTTGTACACCTTGGGCCTAAAGGAAACGATGCTGACTTTGTCTTAGTTTATCATGTGTTGCCAAGTAGCCCGAAAATACATCGAGTCCATCATCTTCCCCACCACTGAGGTCAGACTGACTGGCTGATGATTTCCTCTCGTCTGCCCTTCTCCCTCCTTCAAGAGTGGAATAATGTTTGCAATTTTCCTCTTTTCCAGAACCACGCCAGAATACAGGGATTATAGAAAGATTATTACTAAAACTGCCACTATCTCTTCAGTCACCTCTTTCATAGCTCTGGTGTAGAAAATCCCGTCCAGCTGATTTTCTACCTTCAGATCTTTCAGTTTTCCAAGCAGCTTTTCCACAGTAAAGGCCAATTCACTCATTTCTGCCCCCTGATTCTCCTGAATTTCCAGCAGACTGCCAGTGTCTTCCACAGTGAAGACTGATGCACAATACTTATTCAGCTTCTCTGCCACTTCCCTGTACCCCATTACTACCTCTCCAGCATCATCTACTTTTGCCTCTCTTTTACACTTTGTATATCTGAAGAAACTTCTGGTATCCTCTTTAATACTAATGGCTAGCTTACCTTCGTATTTCTTCTTTTCCCTCTCAATGACTTTTTTTAGTCAGTTTCAAAGTTTTGTAAATCGTATAACTGAGTGTCAGGGATGGACGTCTCAAAGCAGCTACTGAACAATGTTCACTCAGCCAGAGGTGGTGGTTCACGTCAGTAGCAGTGGACAGGTAGAAAAGGGATGAGGTCCCACAGTGAATATAGAGAGTTAAGGAACAAGTTAAAGAGCAGGACCTGAAAGGTGATAATTTTTGTGTTACTCCCAATGCTCTGTGGTCGTTCGGGTGGGAACAGAAAGTTAGAGCAGATGACTGTGTGGCTGAGGAGCTGGTGCAGGGACAGGGTTTCAGGATTCCAGAACACTGGAACCTCTTCAGGTCCAGAGGTGACATTTACGGGGGGGGGGGGGTCTGTATCATGAGGTTCATTGTTGCTCCCTGGGAGGGTTGAAATGAGATTGACAGGGGGCTGTGAACCAGCACACCAGTCACTGAATGGAGAGATTGATGCCAAGTTTGATGCTTAACACTGTAAGGATGGATTTTGAGGCAAATCCTCATCTGACATGAGTTTGTTTAAAGACCAGCTGCACAGTGATTCAGGGCCAGTTTGTTCCTGTAAGGGGGAGGGTCCAGGATGGCAAGGTTCAGGAACCTTGGATGATGAGAGAGGAAGTAAATTTAGTCGAGGAAGAGTGAGAAGCTTATGTAAGGCTTAGGAAGCTGGAATCAAACAGGGGGTTTGAGGATGATATTTAAAACACAGAAGGGAACTCAAGAACATTTGCAGAGCGAGAAACAGTGATGAAAAATCTCGGATGAGCAGGATTAAAAATAACCCCACTGCATTCTGTACATTCATTGTGGTGAAAAGGATACCCAGGGGTGCACGTCCAACATAAAGCGTGGGTACACAGGTAATGGCAGGAACATTAACACACAGAAGGATGCTGGGTCCGGGCAGATTGGTTCCCTGAAACTGGGAGCACAGGTTGACAGGGTGGTAAAGCCTGTGTACGGCATGTTTGCCTTCACCGGGCAAGGCATTGAGTTCAATCACCAGGACATCATGTTACAGTTTATAAAATGCTGGTTCGGCCACACTGAGAGCACAGTGTTCAGTTCCGGTCACCTCATTCTAGGAAGCATGTGGAGGTTTCGGTGCAGGTGCAGAAGTTGTTAAGCAGGATGTCTGGAGGAGGAGTGAGGTGAGGAGAGGCTCGACATGCTGGAGCTTTTTCCTCTGGAGTGGCGTCAGCTCAGGAGAGATCTGACAGAAATTTATACAATTTTGCAGGACATAGTTAGTGTATAGTTATAGCCAGTAATATTTTTCACAGGAGAGAAATGTCTTCTACTAAAAGACATGTATTTAAGATCTGAGGAAGAAAGTGAAGGGAACAGTGATGGGGACTTGGAATGCACTAGCAGGGGTGGTGGCAGAGGCAGAGAGCACAGGGGTATTTAGGGAAGTCTTAGACAGACAGGAATTTGTAGAGAAGTGACTGGTACTACGGTTGTGCCGCGGAGAGCATTCTGACAGGCGGCATCTGTCTGGTGTGGGGGGGCTACGGCACAGCACCGAAAGAAGCTGCTGATAGTACCCAGGACATCTTTAGGGAGCGGTGCTCATAAAGGCAGCGTCCATTAGTAAACACTTCCAACACCCAGGGCATGCCCTTTTCTCACTGTTACCGTCAGGTAGGAGATACAGAAGACTGCAGGCACACTCAGCGATTCAGGAAAAGCTTCTTCCCCTCTGCCATCCAATTCCTAAATGGACATTAAAACTATGGGCACTACCTCACTTTTTAATATACAGTATGTCCGTTTTTGCATTTTTCAAAATAACAGTCAATAAACGTAACTGATTTACTTGTTTATTTATTATGTTTTATTTTATTTTATTTATTATTTTATAACTTTGTCTTCCAGGTTATGTATGACATTGCACTGCTGCTGCTAAGTTAACAAATTTCACGTCACATGCCGGTGATAATAAACTTGATTCTGAAATGTAAAACGCAAATGTTATTTTTCTGTGAGGCGATGGGAATCGCTCATGAAGCAACGAACAGGCGATGTTCCCGCCTTCTGCACACCGGAACGGTCCGGGGTCAACCCGCAATGTGGAACCCAGACAACGCGGTTCGAGGTGATGAAGAGCGGAGTCGTTGAGTGATCGGAGATTAAATTCTCCCTCCCGGGGCTGACTACGGAAGTTCATTTCACGACTCTGCGCCTAGTGAACCCGCTGATTCTCTGCAAGGGGAGAGAGCTCATTCGGTCTGCTGAGAGGGGAAAACGAGCCGGGACTGAAACAAACCGGTTTCTGTGCAGATTTATTCCGGTTTCTTTCGCGGAAGAAACACGTCGAGGCACTGACAGATGCAGGATATCAAAGGGACGGAAAGCACCCGCCGCTCAGCCCTTCCACAGACATTGTGAGTGGCTCTGAAAAGAGCCTTTAGGTAAATAGATTCAGCTTACGTCGCTTCACTTACTGGCAGCGCCGGTTTTCTTGGGCAAAAGGACAGCCTGGATGTTGGGTAACACACCGCCCTGAGCGATAGTCACCCCTCCCAGCAGCTTGTTCAGCTCCTCGTCGTTGCGGACGGCCAGCTGCAGGTGCCGGGGGATGATGCGGGTCTTCTTATTGTCCCGGGCCGCGTTGCCGGCCAATTCGAGGATTTCGGCCGTCAGATACTCGAGTACAGCAGCCAGATAGACCGGGGCTCCGGCACCCACCCGCTCAGCATAGTTGCCCTTTCTTAGGAGTCTGTGAACCCGGCCGACCGGGAACTGCAGTCCAGCCCGAGACGAGCGAGATTTGGCCTTGGACCGAGCTTTGCCAGCGCCGCCTTTTCCACGTCCAGACATTTCCACAGTCACAGTCCTAATCCAGCGAGAATGAAAGAATGTTCACCCCGCCCCAACTCGCCCCTTTTGTACTTTCTTTGAGAATGCAAACTGATGTTTGAGATTGGTGTGATCCTGCTTTTTCTCATTGGTGAAGAGAAATGCTCCAATCGAAGAACTGCCTTAATTACCAATCAGCAGTCCGTGAAGATAGAAGCGGGAAAAATAACCGTCTCCTCCCCAAAGTGCACTGTAATCTGGAAAAAAGCCCGCCAAAAAATAAATCTGTTATTTAAATTTAATGTCAAGTTAAATCATTGCAGATCTGTTTTAAGATTGGGTCTTCGCATTTCCCTCTGTTACTGAAATCGGGCACATTTGATTTAAGTGTAATTGATATTGGAGTGTCTGGGAACACAATTCTCTAATTTCTTTCAACCCGTAACGGAACCGAATAAAACTGCCGCTCATCTTCTGCCCGCGGTCGGTCACTGTGTGAACGTTATCAGGTTATGGAAAACGGCTCTTCTCAAACTTTGTCCAGCGTCTAGTCTGCAATTTTATAAAGTTATAATATGAAAGAGCCATCACGAGGAAATCTGCAGATGCTGGAATTTCAAACACACACAAAATGCTGGTGGAACCCAGCAGGCCAGTCAGCATCTATAAGCAGAAGGACTGTCGACGCCTCTCCACATGAAAGAGCCATAATGTCTTTCAGGCTCGAGTTGAAATGAGATTCAGGAGTTACCCAACTGGAACCAATAAACTGCTGAAGCCGCAAGTAAAACAACAACGGCAGCAATCCTCCGCTTGGCATGGATACCGAGTGGGCGGACTGATGGGGGGGGGGGGGGGGAGAGGGGGTAACAATTCATTGTCAGTTCAGTGGGAGCTTATTACAATCGCGATTTAGCTCTTGTAGAAGTCACCAGACAAAGTATGTGTAATTTATTACCGAAAAGCTAGTACAACTCTTTCATTGAAATTGTGGGTGGCTCTTAAAAGAGCCGTTGTGTTTTCGATCATCTCACTAGGCAGCTTCACTTGGAGCTGGTGTACTTGGTCACCGCCTTTGTCCCTTCGGACACGGCGTGCTTGGCCAGCTCCCCGGGCAGCAGCAGGCGCACGGCGGTCTGGATCTCCCGGGAGCTGATGGTGGACCGCTTGTTGTAATGGGCCAGGCGGGAAGCCTCACCCGCGATGCGCTCGAAAATATCGTTCACGAATGAATTCATGATGCTCATGGCCTTGGAGGAGATGCCGGTGTCGGGATGAACCTGTTTCATCACTTTGTAGATGTAGATGGCGTAACTCTCCTTCCTCGACCTCTTGCGCTTCTTGCCAGACTTGCTCGCCGGTTTGGACAGAGCTTTCTTGGCGCCCTTCTTGGGAGCGGGTTTCGGCGCATCAGGCATTTCCTCGTCGGTTTCAAACACAATAATAAGCTGAAGCTGTCCGGAGCGCGGATTAAATAGGCAGCGCCCAAAGTGGTATGTTAATGAGGATGGGATTGCTGAGCATTTCCATTGGTTGTTTGGAGAAATTAATCACCAATCGGAACGCTGGGGGATGGGAAGCAGCGCCAATGTGTGGCGGTTACCGCTGTCGTTTAATGCGGGAGGAAGTACAGAAGGGCAGAGACAGGCGGGGGTGCGGGCTGACATTGAAAAGGGAAACGCAAATTTCAAAAACAGAATGAAAATAAATTCAGATGAAATATTGTAAAATTAAACACTAAGACGTTCAGTTCATGACACAGGGCAGCAGGAGAGCGAAGGAGAGATTTGGACATTTCAATGTAAAGTTCAAATCGAGTTTATTTATGCACAGGTGAGAGGAACAACGTATTTGTAGCAACATCACAGACACATTGCATCAGACACAACATTGACAAGAAACACTGAAATTAAATAAGAATTATACCAAAATATTCAAATAGACAGAGGACTATCAGAACAAAATCTAAATAACAAAGAGATTATGCAGGCAGTGGGAGAATCACCCCTCCTGTGCTTCTTCATCTCGTCACTCTCGATTCAGAGTCACGCAACGCTGCCACTTTGATCTGGCCCATGCCTTCATTCACCAGGTCCAACACTTGCCTTTATTGGATCTTCCTCCTCCTGACACTAGTCATCGTGTTTGTGGGGCTGTGTGTCCCCTTGGACCCCTGGATTAGGTTTGAGGGTAGGCCTGGTGGATGTATATATGCTGGGAGAGATAAGGCTGTAGATGGTGTATGGTGAGATATGTATGGTGTATGACGTATGGTCAAAATAAAGCCAAGTAACAAGTTCGAAAATACCCACAACTTGCAGAATTACACACTTCTCTTTATCTTGGTCCATGGGATAAACACGGCGGGCCTGATCCACCCTGGTATATGATGGTGTATGGTAGACGGTGGATGGGGTAGTGTAGTGGAGCCACACAGTGGCTGATGCATTTCATTATCGTGGTTCAACACCACTTGGCTTAGGGAACCGGGTGTGCAAAGGGACACATCATCAATAATACAACTTAGGGTCATTGGGTATTTCGGGTCTTTAATCATGATACAATATCGCCCCGGCAACGCAGCCAGGGTGGATCAGGCCCGCCGTGTTTATCCCATGGACCAAGATAATGAGAAGCGTGTAATTCTGCAAGTTGTGGGTATTTTCGACCTTGTTACTTGGCTTTATTTTGACCATTTGGGGAATAGAATGTTCTGAGGCCTAGTAATCAGGCTTTACCTCCAAGTACAGTTCAACTTCCCTACTCTAAATTTACACCAGTCTTTATTTTGCTTCTATGTGCCTGGGATTGCATGGGTTAAAGTAACAAGTTTACTGCAGTACAAACTAGTGATTAATGTTGGACAGATTGATCCATGATTCCAAAATGCAAAAATCTCTGAAATCCAGAATTTATTGTACTGACATTACGTCACAATTGGAGAATTTTACCCAGGATTAAATGACTTGTCTAATGAAGAGCATTTCACCTCACTAGGCCTCTATTCACTGGAAATGCGAAGGAAGAAGTGTTACCGAATTGAAACCTATCAAATAGCGAAAGGCCTCGAGTGAGTGGATGTGGAGAGGACCTTTCCTGTGGTGGGAGTGTCTGTAACCAGACCACACAGTTTCAAAATAGAGGGGCATCCTTTTAGAGTGGAGATGAGGAGGAATTTCTTCAGCCAGAGAGTGGTGAATCAGAGGAATTTTTGGTCACATGCGGCTGTAGAGGCCAAATCACTGGATGTAGGCAGAGATTGGGGCTAAGAGGAAAAATTGATCAGTGATGATGAAATGGCAGAGCAGGCTCGATGGGCCAAATGGCCGAATTCTGTTCCTAAATCTGATGGTCTTATGGACTCACTTAGAAACTAAAATTTTCCCAGAGACTGTTGATCTCAGCTTTGACTCAACCCAGCACCTGAGGCTCCAGATTCCTTATATAAGGAATACAGAAGTTCCTAGTTCTCAGATTAAAGGAATATGATCTCATTTCCATCCTGAATGCTTGTCACCTGAATCTGTTCAACAGACACAAGATGCTGGCGGAAGTCCGCAGGCCGGGCAGCATCTATGGGAAAGGGTAACGAGTCGATGCTTCAGGCTGAGAACCTTCACCAGGGAGAGATCTGATGGAAGGGTCTTGGGCCGATGTGTTGACTGTTTACTCTTTTCCATAAAGGCTGCCTGTCCTGCTGAGTTCCTCCAGCATTTTGTATGTGTTGCTTTTGATTTCCAGCATCAGCAGATTATCTTGTGTTTGAGATTTACGCCTCATTCTGAGGGTATTTTCCTCAGTTATGGAGATCTCATTCAGAGGAAAGATCCTCCTTGCTTACTACCTGTCACATCCTGAAAGAATCTAACAGATTTCCTCGTTTTCTCATTAACTGCAGGAATACAGACACAGCACACACATTCTCCTCTCACATAACCAACCCTCCATCCCTGGAACCAGCCCAGTCAGTGTGGGGAACAGTCACTGAACTCTCTCTATTGCAGGGATATCCTTCCCGAGGATGTGTGACCAAACCCGGACACTACATTCAAGGTGTGCTCTCACCAGGGCCCTATAGAATCCAGTGAGACATCTGTACCCCTCTTCTCCACTCGTCCTGGATCACAGGACAAAATACTGTTTGCTCTCTCATTACTTGCTGTACCTGCACGTTAACTCAAGTGATTTGTTTACAAGGGCACCCAGGTCCCTCTGAACATCCCGTGTAGAAACGACTCTTACAGTTTGATCCTGGGAATGGGTGATCTCACATTTCCCCACATTCTGTTCCATCCGCCCCATCCTCAACCATTCACTCTCCTGTCTACATCCCCCAAACCTTCTCACTACTGACCCTGTCCCTCCTGCTCTGCCACAGCAACAGACCTCGTCACTGATTTATGCCGCACAGAAACAGGCCTGTCGGCTGAACACATCCATGCTGGCCAAGCGGACAAACAAAACCATTGTCAGTTACCTGAATTTGTCCCATGTCCCTGTGAAACTTCCCTTCCCACAGTCCAAGAGATTTGGCAACTGTGCCCCCTCTATACCATCACTGGAGGTTTTTTGTTCCATTTAAACAGCACATTCTGTGAACAAAACCTGCTCCTCAGGGTCCCAGTTAAATCTTTCCTCTCACACTGTATACCTTAATCTCTAGCTTCCAACTCCATGACCCTGGAGATAACAGATTCACTATTGACCGTAGCATTGTCTGCCATTATTTTATCAGCCTCTGTAATGTCACATACACTCTGGTGAGAATGTTCCAGTCTATCCAGCCTCCTGTTAAATCCCTTTTGCACCCTCTCCAGTTTAATGTCACCCTCTGATCACTGGGCAACTATAAATGTACGCCGTGCTCCAAGAGTGGTTTCCCCAAGGCTGGGAGAGCTGTAATGTGACGTCACGGTCCAGTGCCCAATACTCTCCCGATGAATGCAAGTGTGGCAAACACCACCTTCACCGTCCTGCCGACCTGTGTTTACACTTTGAAGGAATTCGATATCTGCACCCCGATGTCTCTCTGTTTTACAGCACTCCCAGGGACCGAACATTCCCCACGGCAGTTCTGCCCTGGTTCGTCAATGACAACGGAACATCTCTTGTTCTTGTTTGCAGGCTCGAAGGGCCGAATGGACTACTCCTGCACCTATTTTCTTTCTCACATTTATCTGTCATTACTCAAATCACTGACCTCATTGACCACCGTCCTGTTGTATTGCTGGTTACATTCTTCACACTTTAGTGATATCTGCATATTTGCTGAGCCGGGCATTGACATTGTCAGCCGAGTCTTTAATGAATGAACTGCAGCAGCAGACCTGACTCAGCTCCCAGGCTTTTCCTTGCAGCGATACCCGCACAGTGCTGGAGGAACTCAGCAGGCCAGGCAGAATCTGTGAGAAACAGTAAACAGCCGACGTTTCAGGCCGAGACCGTCCAGAATCTGAACAATGTCTTGTGTTTGGTTTTCCATCGATCCTTTCCTACGTGACTGGATAACATAACCCATCCTCCAATCCTCTGCCACTACTCCCGCCCGAGAAACGCGCAGAGAGACAGAGGCGGGGAGGTGAGGGGAGAGAGTCAGAGTGACAGACAGGGCCGTCAGCGGCCTCTCATCGTCCAGCTCCGTCTTCACTTTACTTCACCCGCCAATTTCCAACGGTTTATCCGAAACACAGAGCTCCAGAGAGGGGAAAGAAAACTCGCTCACACACAAAGTTTCTACAAAGTTACTGGCTGTCGGACTTCATGCTATCAGAATACAGTGTGATTGGCGCAGGATTAATTTCAAATCGCCCGCCAATTTCAGAGCACCCAGCAACGGTGCTTGATTACTTTTTTATATTATTTACCATTAATTGTATCACGGATTCTACAATTTCAGTTTCATTTGACATATAATTGTTTCAGTGAAGATTTAAATGGATGATTACAGAATCGTTTCTCTGAATGAGGGAACTGATTTCTGTCCGAGACGGACAAGGGGATGCTGAAAAGGCAGAATCGCAGGGATATTTCAAGCGGAACGGATTAATCTGTTTTATGTCAGCCAAATATATCGATAAAAATAATTAAAAGGTTGTGGACACGGCTCTCTCTGTGAGGCGGTGGGTGGCTCTTAGAAGAGCCTTTGTGTTGTGTTCGGGAGGAAGTGGGAGTTTTTCAGCCGCCGAAGCCATAGAGAGTGCGGCCCTGGCGTTTCAGAGCGTACACCACATCCATGGCAGTGACCGTCTTGCGCTTGGCGTGTTCAGTGTAGGTGACCGCATCCCGGATCACATTCTCCAGGAAAACCTTCAGCACCCCGCGGGTCTCCTCGTAGATCAGACCCGAGATCCGCTTGACGCCGCCACGGCGAGCCAGACGGCGGATGGCCGGTTTGGTGATGCCCTGGATGTTATCCCGGAGCACTTTACGGTGCCGCTTGGCTCCGCCTTTGCCCAGTCCTTTGCCTCCTTTCCCTCTGCCAGACATGATGCTGCTTCACTCAGGTCGCTGCTCAGTGACAAACCGACTGCTGATGTCTCCTTTTATACACAGCGCCCCGACCTGCCCGAGAAATGCGCAGAGAGACAGAGGCGGGGAGATGAGGAGACAGAGTCAGAGTGACGGACAGAGCCGAGAGCGGCCTCTCATCGTCCAGCTCCGCCTTCACTTTACCACACCCGCCAATTTCCAACGGTCTATCCGACACAAAGCGCTTTAGCGGAAAAAAAACTGACTCACACACCACGTAAATTCTGGAGGATTTCTGGAAATTTGCTGATTCTCCTGCTTTAAATTATAGGAAGTGCTTTTCCATTCCGCAAATCCCCGAGAACCTCAGTCTGTCCCTCCCCGGCCCCAGGACCAGTTTGAGTGTCCTGACACACAGCAGTTGGTGGGCGAGGGTGCAGTCACTTCCAGTGATGAGAGGGTTAATTCATCAGAACAATTTTTCCTCTGGGTCGCGAGGGAAATGAAAGTACGGTCACCCAAAGGAACAGGATACATAGGCAGATTAAGGATATACAGACCGCGCTTCTGGAGCCTTCCAAAGCCCAGATAAGGGGTGGCTGAGGAGCTGGTGCGAGGTGGGTGGGGCTTCAGGCACAAGGATCATTTGCCTCTCGAAATGAAGGTGAGACAGGTCCAGTGAGGAGGAGAGTCAACTGGAAGCTTTCTTCGTGCGACACGGAAAGGTTTCAACGAGCAGGTATGAGGTCCTACAAATTCATTTTCGGGAACTAGGTTAAAACAGCAGGACTTCCAGGATTATAATTACAGAATTACGACCCAAACCATGTGGTTGTGTGGTGAGAAATTGATATGTTGTGCAGTTTAATATGTTGCTGAGGAACTGATGCAGGAGGGGGATCTTCAGGTTCATGGATCAATCGGCTCCCTTCCAGTCAGGTGGGAGACCGGGACAAACAAGACCATTTCCATCTGGACCGGAGGGGAACCAATATCCTCACCAGGAGGTTTGATGGTGTCACTTGACGGAGTTTGAACTGGAATAGCAAATGGGAGAATGTGTGTATGACAAGACAGTCTGAACAGAACGAGAGCCGATATTAGCCCAGTGGAGGGACTGATGGGATGAAATGAGGTTATTTCAACATTAGGAGTATGTGTCAGATGGACAGGGCTGGCAGCTCAACATTCCTGGGTCTGAATGTTTTACATGTGGGTGGCGGGGAAGGGGGTTAAAAGGTGCAAAGGTTACACAACTGAGAATGTCACAGCAAACTGGAGGGTTCATTTACACGGCAAACTTCAGTTACACTGACAGGATTATTGAATTGCCCCTCCCCAGTAACAAGTGGGGGACTTTATCTTCCATAGAATTGACTGCAACTTGCTTATTGCTAAGATATTCCAGACTGGTTCAGTGAATCTGAGGAGTGTTTGAAACATTATGTAGAGCCCAATCAGAGTTCAGAACAGACAGGAATTAGTTTTTCAGAAATAAACCTGGCCAGCTGACAGCTGAGAGTCAGTGAATATTTTGGGATCTTATATTTCTCTTACTTATGAGTAAGAATAAAATTAGATCTGTATGAAGGTACTAAATTAAGGGCCAGTTAGAATGCAGTCAGACAGAAGCCAAGCGGCATTGATTGGGAGAAGCCACTGTTTGACAAGTCCAGGCCTGACATGTGGGAGTTGTTTAAAGACCTGCAGATCCGAGTCGATATTGAGCTACAGGATTCATGCACACCTGGAAAGGCATGGCTTGCTTGATAGTTTTGTGTGGACACATCACGCTTGACAAAATTGATCGAGGATTCGGTGGTGGTGATACAGAAATAACATATAGGTGTAGAATTAGGCTATTTGGCCCATCAAGTCTGCTCTCTCTTTTCATCTTGGCTGAGACATTTTTCCTCTCAGCCCCAATCTCCTACCTTCTCCCTGTATCCCTTCATGCAATGACCAATCAAGAACCAATCAACTTCTGCCTTAAATACCTGAAGGCTTGGCCTCCACAGCTGCCGCCCGTGGTAATGAATTCTACAGATTCACCACTCTCTCTGAGGAAATTCTTCCTCATCTCCATTCTAAAAGGATGTCCCTCTCTTCTGAGGCGGTGTCCTCTGGTCTTAGACACTCCCATCCTCTCCACATCAACTTTATCAAGGTCTTTCACCATTCGATAGGTTTCAATTCATCATACCTCATTGTTCCAACTTCCAGGGAATAAAGGCCAAGAGACATCAAACACTCTTCATACGACAAGCTGTTTAATCCTGGAATCAATTTTGAAAATCTCATTTGAAACCCATCCAGTTTCAGCTCAGCCTTCCTAAGATAAAGGGCCCAAAACTGCTCCCAATACTCCAAGTGAGACCTCACCAGTACTTCATAAAGTCTCAACATCACATCCTTGCTCTTATATTCTGGTCCTCTTGAAATGAATGTTAACTTCACATTTGCCTTCCTCACCACAGACTCAACAAGCAAATTAACCTTTACAGAACAAGCACAATGACTCCCAAATCCCTCTGCACCACATTTTTTCTGTATCTTTTCTCCCTTTAGAAAATAGTCAACTCTAATATCTCTTCAACTGAAGTACATGACCATACATTTCCCAATTCTGTATTCCATCTGCCACTTATTTGCCCATTCTCTTCATCTGTCTGTCTTTCCCTATTTCCTCAAAAATACCTGCACATCCACCTGTCTCTTCATATCATCTACAAATTTTGCAACAAATCCATTAACTCCATCATTCAAATCATTGACATATAACGTAAAAAGAATCAGCCCCAACATCTTGGTGCTTGATGACGGCAAGACTGTGGACATGATCTCTACAGATCTTAGTGGGATTCAATATAAATTGCAATTTCAATTCAGAAATGGATTCCTCATAGAAGGCTAAGTAGTGCTGGAAGTCCATGAACAGTGGTGACCCACAAGGATTGATGCTGGGAATGATGCTGAGTGTGATATATATCAATGTTTGGATGAAAATGTTGATGGGTGGTTTACAAGTTTACATGTGACAGCAAGATTGGTGGAATCGTGGACAGTGTAAACATTGATCAATGCACACAGATCACAAACAGATATGCAGAGAATTTGCAGAAGGAATTTACTCTGGGAGGGAATGCGGTATTGCACTTTGGGAGGTCAAATGAAAGAAGGAAGTATAATGTTAATGATTGACTCCTTCCCAGCATTGGTGAAAAGAGAGAACTTGGGATCCAGGCAGACAGTTCACTGAACGTGGCTACACAGTGGGATAAGGTGTACAGAATGCTGGTCCCCAATGGTCAGGGTGTTGAGTATAAGAGTAAGGGAGTCATGTATTAAGACAGGCATACAAACGTACAGGGAATGGACCATGTCCAGGTAGGCGTATTCAGCTCCTTCAAGTCAGTATTTAGTTGATGCACCATTCGCAGTAATTACAGCCTTGAGTCTGTGTGGCTAGGTCTCTATCAGCTTTGCACATCTGGACACTGCAATTTTTCCCCATTCTTCCTTACAAAACTACTCAAGATCTGTCAGAATGCATACAGTTTGTGAGTGAAAAGCTCTTTTCAAATCCAGCTACAGACTGAAGTCTGGACTCTGACTTGGCCACTCTAGGACATTAACTTTGCTGTTTTAATGCATTCCTATGCAGCTTTGGTTTTAAGCTCGTGGTCATTGTCTTGCTGGAAAACAAATCTTCTCCCAAGTCTCAGTTTTCTTGCAGACTGCATTACGTTTTCTAACAGGATTTCCCTGTATTTTGCTGCATTCATTTTACCCTCTACCTTCACAAGCTTTCCAGGGCTTGCTGCCGTGAAGCACAATGAACTATTCTCGACTGTAGGTAAGGTGTGTTTTTGATGATATGCAGTGTTCGGCTTACATCAAACTTAAGAGTTTAGTCTGATTGCAAAAAAAGTTCTATTTTAGTTTCAGAGCATAGAACCTTCTTCCAGCTGGCTTCAGAGACCCCCTCGTCCTCTGGCAAACTCCAGGTGAGATTTCATGACAGCTTTTTTCAACAGTGGCTTTCTCTTTGCCACTCCCTGATAAACCTGTGACAGGTGAAACACCTGGGCAACTATCATTGTATGCAAAATCTCTCCCAGTTTAGCCACGGAAGCTTGAGTTATCAAAGGCGGAGTTATCAACAGTTATCAAAGGTGATTTGGTAGCCTCTTTCTCTAGTTCTCTTCTTGCACAGCTGCTCAATTTTTGAACACTGTCTGCTCGAGGTAGGTTTACAACGGTGCCATATTCTTTCCACTTCTGGATGATAGAGATCTAGAAGATTATAAGGCTACTAGGAAGGTGCTTAAGGAGGAAATTAGGAGAGCCACATGGCCTTGGCGGGCAGGATTAAGGAAAACCCCAAGGCATTCTACAAGTATGTGAAGACCAAGAGGATAAGACATGACAGAATAGACTTATAAAGCGTGATAGTGGGAAAGCGTGTATTCAACAGGAGGAAATAGCAGAGGTACCTGATGAATACCTTACTTCAGTATTCACTATGGAAAAGGATATTAGTGATTGTCCTGATGACCTGCAGCAGACTGAAAAGCTTGAGCATACAGCTATTAAGAAGGAGGATGTCCTGGAGCTTTTGGAAAGTTGGATAAATCGCTGGGACCAGACGAAATGTACCCCAGGCTACATGGGGTAGGCGAGGGGTGGAGATTGCTGAGCCTCTGGCAATGATCTTTGCACCATCAATGGGGAAGGGAGAGGTTCCAGAGGATTGGAGGATTGTGGATGTTGTTCCATTCTTCAAGAAAGGGAGTAGAGATAGCCCAGGAAATTACAGACCCGTGACTCTTACCTCAGTGGTTGGGAAGATGATGGAGAAGATCCTGAGAGGCAGGATTTATGAAGATTTGGAGAGCTATGATATGATCAGGAGTAGTCAGCATGTCTTTGTCAAGGACAGGATGTGCCTTACAAGCCTGATTGGATTTTTTGAGGATGTAACTAAACACAGTCATGAAGGAAGAGCAGTAGATATAGTGCATATGGATTTCAGCAAGGCATTTGATAAGGTACCCCATGCAAGGCATACTGAGAAAGTAAGGAAGCATGGGATCCAAGGGGACATTGCGTTGTGAATCCAAAACTCGCTTGCCCACAGAAGGCAAAGAATGGTTGTACATGGGTCATATTCTGCATGGAGGTCGGTCACCAGTTCTGGGACCCTTTGTGATCTTTATAAATGGCCTAGATGAGGAAGTGGAGGGATGGGTTAGTAAGATTGCTGATGACACAAAGGTTGGAGGAGTAGTGGACACTGTGGACAGCTGTCAGAGGTTACAGAGGGGCATTGATAGGATGCAAAACTGGGCTGAGGAGCGGCAGATGGAGTTCAACCGAGATAAGTCTGAAGTGGTTCATTTTGGTTGGTCAAATATGATGGCAGAATTTATTATTAATGGTAAGACTCTTTGCAGTGTGGAGGATCAGAGTGATACTGGGGTCCGAGTGCACAGACGCTCAAAGCAGCTGCGCAGGTTGACTCAGTGGTCAAAAAGGCATACGGTGTATTGGCCTTCATCAATTGTGGAATTGAATTTAGGAGCCGAGAGGTAATGTTGCAGCTATACGCAACCTTGGTCAGAACCCACTTGGAGAACTGTGTTCAGTTCTGGTCACCCCTCTACAGGAAGGATGTGGAAGCCATAGAAAGGGTGCAGAGGAGATTTACAAAGACATTGCCTGGATTGGGGAAAATGCCTTATGAGAATAGGTTGAATGAACTCTTTGCAGCAAAGGAGGATGAGAGGTGACCTGATTGAGGTGTACAAGATGATGAGAGGCATTGATCGTGTCAATAGTCAGAGGCTTTTTCCCAAGGCTGAAATGGCTGCCACAAGAGGACACAGGTTTAAGGTGCTGGGGAGTAGGTACAGAGGAGATGTCAGGGGTAAGTTTTTTTACTCAGAGAGTGGTGAGTGCATGGAATGGGCTGCTGGCAACATTGGTAGAAGTGGATACGATAGGGCCTTTTAAGAGGCTTTTCAATAGGTCCATGGAGCTTCAAAAAAATAGAGGGCTATAGGTGAGCCTGGTAATTTCTAAGATAGGGACATGTTCGGCACATCTTTGCGGGCCGAAGGGCCTGTAGGGTGCTGTAGGTTTTCTATGTTTCTATGACTAAACTGGATTCCAAGGGTATTCAGTGACTTGGAAATTTTCTTGTATCAGTCTCCTGACTCGTGCTTTTCAATAAGCTTTTTGCAGAGCTTCTTGGAGTGTTCTTTTGTCTTCATGGTGTAGTCTTTGCCAGAATACTGACTCCCAACAGTCGTGTATTTTACTACAGTCAATTGAAACAGCTTGACTGCACATGGTGATCTCCATTTAACTTTAAATGTAACTCCTAAAACCAATTGGCTGCAGCAGTGATGATTTGGTGTGTTATATTAAAGGAGGTGAATACTTATACAGACAATTATTTTGAGACTTCTATCTGTAATTAATTTAGAGCACTTTGTAGAGATCTGTTTTCACTTTGACACAAGAGTCCTTTTCTGTTGATCAGTTAAAAAAGCCAAATTTAATCCACTGTGATTCAAAATCGTAAAACAATAAAACATGAAAACTTCCAAGGGGCATGAATACTTTTCATAGGCACTTTACATGTAGGGACAGTGTTGGTGAAAGGGGAGGGAAAGAAGACATGGGGAGGAGTGGTCTCAAGATCTTCAGGTGTTCCTCCCGATGGGATAAAGCACAAAAGAGGAAATATCAAAGAGAGATGAGAATGGAGCACTGATTGTCATGAGAGATTTAAGCAGAAGCAGATTGGGGTAAAACTACATCGAGTACCTTTGCTCTGTGAGCTGCAACAACCACAATCTGCCAGTGGCAATGCATTCTAGTTCCATTTCCCATTGACATACTGACATATCGGTGCCTTACTGCTGTCTTAACCAGTGGTGGATTGATAATGGGACAAGATCCCAATTCCCATTGAAAGCTGCCATTGGTGTGCACATCAAATTGCCTCTGTCAGCCAAATCCAGCTCCTGACTTTAACATATGGCTTAGCTACTAAGACGAATGGAACTGTTTCTAGTGTCGGGGGAAGGTGCAAATTGGTTTACTAATGTCATACAACCAACTGCTATGGGCAGATGGGCTCGTCAACCATCCTTGGCAGCTCATCTAGTGGAAGGAAAACCCTGACCTGAAACCTGGACCCTGAATTCACCCTCAATCTGTGGTCTGGAGTTCTCCCTCATTGTGATCACTTCTTCAGGGATCCTTAACCACAAGATCTCTCTGTAATCACACCTCATTACACAGATTACATCTGAAATGGCCTGTTCCTGGGTAAGATCCTGCTGTAAGAAACTGTCTCTGACCACTCCACAAATTCCTCTTCCACTGTACCAGTTTGATCAGCTTTAATCAATACACAGACTGAAGCAAACACACACAAAATACTGAAGGAACTCAGCAAAGAGTCAACATTTCAGTAGACAATAGACAATAGGTGCAGAAGCAGAATGACAGGTACAGAATGAATCGCACACGGTCACACTGTACCAGAGACTGACAGGGACAAAATGAACCCCACATTCTCACACGGTATCAGAGACTGAGAAATACAGAATGAACACCACACTCTCACACTGTCCCAGTGACTGACAGATACAGAATGGACCCATACTCTCACACTGTAACAGAGACTGACAGGTACAGAATGAAGCTCACACACTCACACTGTACCAGAGACTGACAAGTACAGAATTAACACCACACTCTCTCACTGTACCAGAGAGTGACTGATACAGAATGAACCCCAGACTCCCACGCTGTAACAGATTCTAACAGGTACAAAATGAACCTCACACTCTCACACTGTACCAGTGACTGACAGGGACAGAATGAACCCCACACTCTCACACTGTATCAGAGTCTGACAGGTACAGAATGAACATCACACTCTGACACTGTATCAGAGACTGACAGGCACCGAAAGAACCACACACTCTCACACTGTACCAGAGGCTGACAGATACAGAAAGAACCCCATACTCTCTCACTGTACCAGAGAATGACAGGGACAGAATGAACCCCACACCCTCATACTGTACCAGAGACTGACAGGCACAGAATGAACCCCACACTCTAACAATATACCAGAGACTAACAGGTACAGAATGAACACAACACTCTCACACTGTACCAGAGACAGAGAGGATCAGAATGAACCCCACCCTGTCACAGTCTACGAGAGACTGACAGGCACAGAATGATCCCCACACTCTCGCACTGTAGCAGAGACTGACAGATACTGAATGAATCTCACACTCTCACACATTTTACAGAGGCTGACATGGACAGAATGAACCCCAGACTCTCACAATGAACCACAGACTGACAGGGAGAGAATGAACCCCACACTCTCACGCTCGACCAGAGACAGACAGGCACAGAATGAACCAGTCCACTCTCACAATATACCAGAGGCTGTCAGATACAGAATGAACCCGTCCACTCTCACACTGTACCAGAGGCTGTCAGATACAGAATGAACCCAACACACTCACACTGTCCCAGAGACTGACAGGTACAGAATGAACACCACACACTCACACTGTACCAGTGACAGACAAGTACAGAATGCACCCCACACTCTCACACAGTACCAGAGACTGACAGATACTGAATGAATCTCACACTTTTTACAGAGGTTGACATGGACAGAATGAACCACACTCTATCACACTCGACCAGAGACAGACAGGCACAGAATGAACACCTCCACTCTCACAATATACCAGAGGCTGTCAGATACAGAATGAACCCAACACTCTCACACTGTACCAGAGACTGACAGATACAGAATGAACACCACACTCTCACACTGTACCAGAGACTGACAGATACAGAATGAACACCACACTCTCACACTGTACCAGAGACTGACAGGGACAGAATGAACACCACATTCTCACACTGTATCAGAGACTGACAAATACAGAATGAACACCACACTCTCACACTGTACCAGAGACAGACAGGTACAGAATGAACCCCACACACTCACACGTAACAGTGACTGACAAGTACAGAATGAACACCACATTCTCACACTGTATCAGAGACTGACAAATACAGAATGAACACCACACTCTGACACTGTACCAGAGACTGACAGATACAGCATGAACCACACACTCTCACACTGGTCCAGAGACTGAGAGATACAGAATGAACGTCACACTCTCACACTGTACAAGAGACTGACAGATACAGAATGAACCCCACACTCTCATACTGCACCACAGACTGACAGGTACAGAATGAACATCACACTCTGACACTGTACCAGAGACTGACAGGGACAGAATGATGTAGACACTGTCACACTGTACCAGAGAGTGACAGGTACAGAATGAACCCCGCACTCTCACACATTACCAGAGACTGACAAGTACAGAATGAACACCACACTCTCACCCTTTACCTGTGCCAGGGACAGAATGATCCCCACACTCTCATACTGTAACAGAGACTGACAGGTACAGAATGAACCCCACACTCTCACACTGTACCAGAGAGTGACAGGTACAGAATGAACCCCACACTCTCACACTGTACCAGATACTGACATGGACAGAATGAAACCCACACTCTCACACTGAACCACAGACTGACAGGGAGAGAATGAACCCCACACTCTCACACTCGACCAGAGACACAGGCACAGAATGAACCCCTCCATTCTCACAATATACCAGAGGCTGTCAGATACAGAATGAACCCCACACTCTCTCACTCGACCAAAGACAGACAGGCACAGAATGAACCCCTCCACTCTGACACTGTACCAGAGACTGACAGATACAGAATGATCAACACCCTCTCACACTGTACCAGAGACTGACAGATACAGAATGAAGACCACACTCTCAGACTGTACCAGAGACAGACAGGTACAGAATGAACCTC
This sequence comes from Hypanus sabinus, assembly GCF_030144855.1. Classification (NCBI taxonomy): domain Eukaryota; kingdom Metazoa; phylum Chordata; class Chondrichthyes; order Myliobatiformes; family Dasyatidae; genus Hypanus; species Hypanus sabinus. The sequence goes on from NC_082736.1 coordinate 6,577,923, forward strand.
ACACTCTCACACAGTACCAGAGACTGTTAGATACAGGGAGAACCCTACACACTCACACTATCCCAGAGACTGACAGGTACAGAATGAACCCCACACACTCACACTGTACCAGAGCCTGACAGGGACAGAATGAACCCCACACTCACACACTGTACCAGAGGCTGACAGATATAGAATGAAACCCACACACTCACACTGAACGAGAAATTGACAGGGGCAAAATAAACCCCACACTCTCACACTGTATCAGATACTGACAGATAAACAATCAACCACACCCTCTCATACTGTACCAGAGACTGACAGGTAAAGAATGAACACTAAACTCTCACACTGTACCAGAGAGTGACAGGTACTGAACGACCCCCACACTCTTACAATTTCCCAGAGACTAACAGATACAGAATGAACCAGACTCACATCCTATACCAGAGTCTTACAGATACAGAGAGAACCGAATACCCTTACACTGTACCAGAGGCTGACAGATACAGAATGAACACCTCAGTCTCACACTGGTCCAGAGACTGTCAGGGACAGAATGATCCCCACACTCTCATACTGTAACAGAGACAGACAGATACTAAATGAAAACCACACTCTCACACTGTACCAGTGACTGACAGGTACATAATGAACACAACACTCTCACACTGTACCAGAGACAGAGAGGATCAGAATGAACCCCACACTCTCACACAGTACCAGAGACTGACAGATACTGAATGAATCTCACACTTTTTACAGAGGCTGACATGGACAGAATGAACCACACTCTATCACACTCGACCAGAGACAGACAGGCACAGAATGAACACCTCCACTCTCACAATATACCAGAGGCTGTCAGATACAGAATGAACCCCACACTCTCACACTGTACCAGAGATTGACATGGACAGAATGAACCCCACGTTGTCACACAGAACCAGAGACTGACAGGGACAGAATGAACCCCACATTCTCACACTGTATCGGAGACTGACAAATACAGAATGAACCCCACACTCTCACACTGCACCAGAGAGTGACAGGTACCGAATGAACCCCACCCTCTTACAATTTCCCAGAGACTAACAGATATAGAATGAACCAGACACTCTGACACAGTACAAAGACTGACAGGTACAGAATGAACCAGGCACTCACATACTATACCAGAGTCTTACAGATACAGAAAGAACCGAATACCCTTACACTGTACCAGAGGCTGACAGATACAGAATGAACACCTCGGTCTCACACTGGTCCAGAGACTGACAGATACAGAATGAACATCACACTCTCACACTGTACCAGAGACTGACAGATACAGAATGAACCCCACACTCTCACACTGTACCACAGACTGACAGGTACAGAATGGACATCACACTCTCACACTGTACCAGAGACTGACAGGGACAGAATGATCCCCACACTCTCACACTGTACCAGAGACTGACAGATACAGAATGAACCCCACACTCTCACACTGTACCACAGACTGACAGGTACAGAATGGACATCACACTCTCACACTGTACCAGAGGCTGACAGATACTGAAAGAACCCCACACTCTCACAATATACCAGAGAGTAACAGGGACAGAATGAACACAACACTCTCACACTGTACCAGAGACAGAGAGGATCAGAATAAACCTCACCCGTTCTCAGTCTACCAGAGACTGACAGGCACAGAATGATCCCCACACTCTTGTGGCGACCCATTTCCTGGCGCATCCGAACCGACTCACAATTAGATAGCCTACGGGGGTTTGCGAGCACAGAGCTTTGGAGCCTCTGCGCCATGGGGGGCCGGTTGAGGGAGGCTTAAAAGTGAGGCTGAAGTTTTCGAATAAAGTTTTTTCCTTCGACTGCAGTTACCGACTCCGTGTCGTAATTTTAGCGCTGCGTGTAGCACACCGCTACAATTGGTGACCCCGACGGTCCAAACGATTTTTGGACCAGAAATGACCGACGCCGCCTCTGTTCATGCGGTTTCGTTGAAACTGCCGGGTTTCTGGACATAGCGACCGAACCTATGGTTCCAGCAAGCCGAAGCCCAATTCCACGTTCGCCAGATCACCTCAGAAGACACCCGCTACTACTACGTGGTGAGCTCCCTCGACCAGGACACAGCGGGCCAGGTCGCGGTGTTCGTACAGTCGCCCCCGGCAGACGGCAAGTACACGGAATTCAAAGCTCTGCTCCTCAGGACTTTCGGACTCTCACGGCGTGAGCGGGCTGCCCGTTTAGTGCACCTGGACGGCTTGGGCGACAGACCTCCATCGGCTTTAATGAATGAGATGTTGTCTCTCGCCGACGAACACTCACCCTGCCTCATATCTGAGCAGACATTCCTGGAGCAGCTGCCCGAGGACATACGCCTGCTGCTGTCCGACGCGGATTTCAGTGACCCCCGGAAGGTGGCGGCCCGGGCGGACTTGCTGTGGAACGCCAAAAAGGTGAGCGGGACGTCCATCGCATAGATCTCCCAGCCACGCTCCCGGCAGCAAACCAGTCCAGGCCCGGCCGCAGAGCACGCCAACCCCCGGCCCAATGAACACTGGTGCTTCTACCACCAGCGGTGGGGTGCAGAAGCCCGCCGTTGTCGCCCGCCCTGCAAGTTCCCGGGAAACGCCAGGTCCAGCCGCCGCTGATGGCTACGGCGGCTGGCCATCGGGATAGCCTCCTGTATTTGTGGGATAGAAGGTCGGGACGCCGGTTTTTGGTCGATACTGGGGCTGAGATCAGCGTTTTACCTCCAACGAGTTACGACACCCGCAGCAGGGCACCGGGTCCCCCCCTGAGGGCCGTGAATGGCAGCACAGTAAGGACCTATGGCACCCGTTAGGTGCAGCTACAGTTCGGCTCCAGCCAGTTCACGTGGGACTTCACACTGGCCGCCGTAGCCCAACCGCTTCTTGGTGCGGATTTTTTGCCAGCTCACAGCCTACTGGTCGACCTGCCCAGGAAGAGACTGGTACACGCCGAGACCTTTCAGACGTTCTCCCTGGGTGCAGCCCTGTTGCCAGCCCCTCACCTCGGCTCCATCACGCTGTCCGACAACGACTTCACCAGGGTCCTGGCGGAGTTCCCATCGGTTCTGGCACCGCAGTTCACAGAGGCCATGCCCAGGCACGGCGTACAGCACCACATCCCGACCCAGGGACCACCCCTCCACGCCCGCGCTCGGCGGCTTCCCCCGGACAAGCTCCTACTGGCGAAGGAGGAGTTCCAGAGGATGGAGGAATTGGGGATCATCCGGCGGTCCGACAGCCCATGGGACTCCCCCCTGCACATGGTGCCCAAAGCGATGGGGGGCTGCAGACCGTGCGGCGACTACCGCAGGCTGAACGAGGCTACCACACCGGACCGCTACCCTGTGCCGCACATTCAGGACTTTGCGGCAAACCTGCACGGCGCACGGATCTTCTCCAAGGTAGATCTCGTCCGGGGATACCATCAAATCCCGATGCATCCTGACGACGTCCCCAAAACGGCTCTCATCGCCCCTTTCGGCCTTTTCGAGTTCCTCCGCATGCCGTTCGGCCTGAAGAATGCCGCACAGACATTCCAGCGGTTAATGGACGCGGTGGGACGGGACCTGGACTTCGCGTTCATCTATTTGGATGACATCCTCATAGCCAGCAGCAGTCGTCAGGAGCATCTGTCCCACCTCAGTCAACTCTGCGCCCGACTGAGTGAGTACGGTCTTACAATCAACCCCGCCAAATGCCAGTTCGGACTCGATACCATTGACTTCCTGGGCCACAGGATTACTAAAGACGGGGCAACCTCTCTGCCCGCTAAGGTAGATGCGGTCCGCCTCTTTCCCCGACCCACCACGATCAAAGGCCTTCAGGAATTCGTAGGTATGGTCAATTTCTACCGCCGTTTCCTCCCTTCAGCTGCCCGGATCATGCGCCCCCTGTTTGCCCTGATGTCGGGTCCGAGCAAGGACATTACCTGGGACGAGGAGTCCGCCGCCGCTTTCGTTCAAACGAAGGAAGTTTTGGCGGACGCCGCAATGCTAGTACATCCCAGAATGGACGCCCCTACCGCCCTCACAGTGGACGCATCAAAAACGGCAGTCTGTGGAGTGCTGGAGCAACTCATCGCAGGTCGCTGGCAACCCCTGGCGTTTTTCAGCAAACACCTGCGACCACCCGAGCTTAAGTACAGTGCTTTCGACCGGGAACTGTTGGCGCTCTACCTGGCGATCCGGCATTTCAGGTACTTCCTAGAAGGTCGGCCCTTCACCGCGTTCACGGACCACAAACCGCTTACCTTTGCGTTTACGAAAGCATCCGACCCCTGGTCGTCCCGCCAGCAACGCCACCTGTCCTACATCTCTGAATACACGACGGATGTCCGGCACGTCTCAGGTAAGGACAATGTCGTGGCGGATGCGCTCTCTCGCCCTACCGTTCATGCCCTTTCCCAAGGGGTAGACTTTGAGGCACTGGCAGAGGCGCAGCAGGCGGATGAGGAGATTCCGAGTTACAGAACCGCAGTCTCCGGTTTGCAGCTCCAGGACCTCCTCGTGGGCCCGGGTGAGAGGACCCTACTCTGTGACGTCGCCACCGGCCAGCCCCGTCCAGTCGTCACGACAGCATGGCGGCGCCGCGTTTTCGACTCCATTCATAACTTGGCGCATCCCTCCATCCGGACAACTGTCCGGATGGTTTCTAGCAGGTTTGTTTGGCACGGACTCCGCAAACAGGTCAGTGAATGGGCCAAAACGTGCATGCACTGCCAGACGGCCAAGGTGCAGCGCCACACCAAAGCCCCACCGCAGCAGTTCCATCCCGCCCACCGGCGTTTCGACCACATTCATGTGGATATCGTGGGCCCCCTGGCAGTGTCGCGCGGAGCGCGGCACCTCCTGACTATCGTGGACCGGTTCACAAGATGGCCAGAGGCGGTCCCGCTCACCGGCACCACCTCCGAATCTTGCGCCCGAGCCCTGATCGCCACCTGGATATCTCGCTTTGGTTACCGGCCCACATTACCTCCGACAGAGGCGCCCAGTTCACCTCCAGCCTGTGGTCAGCTATGGCCAGCCTTTTGGGGCCTCAGCTGCACCACACCACTGCCTACCACCCACAGTCGAACGGGCTAGTGGAGCGTTTCCACCGTCACCTGCAGTCGGCCCTCATGGCCCGCCTGCGAGGAGCCAACTGGGCGGACGAGCTTCCCTGGGTCCTACTCGGCATCCGCACAGCGCCCAAGGACGACCTGCACGCCTCGTCGGCCGAGTTGGTATACGGCGCGCCCCTGGTCGTCCCCGGGGAGTTCCTACCAGCCCCAAGGGGGCAAGAGGAAGAACCCGCAGCAGTCCTGGGCAGACTTCGCGAGAAGCTCGGTAACCTGGCCCCCATACCCACTTCACAGCACTGGCGGCACCCGACCTGCGTACCCAAAGACCTACAGAACTGTAAGTTTGTGTTTGTACGAAGGGGCGGGCATTGGCCACCGCTGCAGCGGCCATACGAGGGGCCGTTTATGGTGCTCCGGAACAACGGGTCCACGTTCGTGCTGGACGTTGGGGGGAAAGAGGAGGTTTTCACGGTGGACCGCCTCAAACCGGCCCATGTGGACCTGGCGCAACCGGCCGAGTTTCCGGCGCCTCGGCGCAGAGACCGACCTCCCAAGCAGGTTCTGGCCCAGACTGTGGACATTGGGGGGTGTATCGCCGGTTCTGGGGTGGGGGGGTTATGTGGCGACCCATTCCCTGGCGCATCCGAACCGACTCACAATTAGATAGCCTACGGGGGTTTGCGAGCACAGAGCTTTGGAGCCTCTGCGCCATGGGGGGCCGGTTGAGGGAGGCTTAAAAGTGAGGCTGAAGTTTTCGAATAAAGTTTTTTCCATCGACTGCAGTTACCGACTCCGTGTCGTAATTTTAGCGCTGCGTGTAGCACACCGCTACACTCTCGCACTTTAGCAGAGACTGACAGATACTGAATGAATCTCACACTCTCACACATTTTACAGAGGCTGACATGGACAGAATGAACCCCACACTCTCACACTGAACCACAGACTGACAGGGAGAGAATGAACCCCACACTCTCACACTCGACCAGAGACAGACAGGTACAGAATGAACCCCCCCACTCTCACAACATACCAGAGGCTGACAGATACAGAACGAACCCGGCACTCTGACACTGTACCAGAGACTGACAGGTACAGAATGAACCCCACACTCTCACACTGTACCAGAGTCTTACAGATACAGAAAGAACCGAATACCCTTACACTGTACCAGAGGCTGACAGATACAGAATGAACACCTCAGTCTCACACTGGTCCAGAGACTGTCAGGAACAGAATGATCCCCACACTCTCATACTGTACCAGAAACTGATAGATAAAGAATGAACATCACACTCTCACACTGTACCAGAGACTGACAGATACAGAATGAACCCCACACTTTCACACTGTACCGCAGACTGACAGGTACAGAATGAACATCACACCCTCACTCTGTACCAGAGACTAACAGATACAGAATGAACACCACCCTCTCACACTGTACCAGAGATTGACAGGGACAGAATGAACCCCACACTCTCACACTTTAGCAGAGACTGAAAGATACAGAATGAACCCCACATTCTCTCAAAGGGAGCTGTGTCCACAACTTTTTAATTAGTTTTATCGATATATTTGGCTGACCTACTTTTGAAGCAGATTAATCCGTTCCGCTTGAAATATCCCTGCGATTCTGCCTTTTCTGTCGGTGATTACGGCAGAAGCTCTGAATGCATTAAGATCGATCAGCATCCCCTTGTCCGTCTCGGACAGAAATCAGTTCCCTCATTCAGAGAAACGATTCTGTACTCATCCATTTAAATCTTCACTGAGGCAATTATATATTAAATGAAACTGAAATTGTAGAATCTGTGAAACAATTAATGGTAAATAATATAAAGTAATCAAGCACCGTTGCTGGGTGCTCTGTAATTGGCGGGCGATTTGAAGTTAATCCTGCTCCAATCACACTGTATTCTGATTGCATGAAGTCCGACAGCCAGTAAATTCCTAGAAATCCTTCACTGTGTACGTGGTGTGTGAGGGAGTTTTCCTTCCCTTCTCTGGAGCTCTGTGTTTCGGATAGACCGTTGGAAATTGCCGGGTGAAGTAAAGTGAAGGCGGAGCTGGACGATGAGAGGCCGGTCTCGGCCCTGTCCGTCACTCTGACTCTGTCCCCTCACCTCCCCGCCTCTGTCTCTCTGCACATTTCTCGGTCAGGAGTAGTGACAGAGGATTGGAGGATGGGTTATGTTATCCAGTCACTAAGGAAAGGATCGAAGGAAAACCAAACACAAGACATTGTTCAGATTCTGGAGGGTCTCGGCTGAAACATCGGCTGTTTACTGTTTCTCACAGATGCTGCCTGGCCTGCTGAGTTCCTCCAGCACTGTGCGGGTATCGCTGCAAGGAAAAGCTTGGGAGCTGAGTCAGGTCTGCTGCTGCAGTTCATTCATTAAAGACTCGGCTGACAATGTCAATGCCCGGCTCGGCAAATATGCAGATATCACTAAAGTGTGAAGAATGTAACCAGCAATAGAACAGGACGGTGGTCAATGAGGTCAGTGATTTGAGTAATGACAGATAAATGTCAGATAGAAAATAGTTGCAGGAGTAGTCCATTCGGCCCTTCGAGTCTGCAAACAAGAACAAGAGATGTTCCGTTGTCATTGACGAACCAGGGCAGAACTGCCGTGGGGAATGGTCGGTCCCTGGGAGTGCTGTAAAACAGAGAGACATCGGGGTGCAGATATCGAATTCCTTCAAAGTGTAAACACAGGTCGGCAGGACGGTGAAGGTGGTGTTTGCCACACTTGCATTCATCGGGAGAGTATTGGGCACTGGACCGTGACGTCACATTACAGCTCTACCAGCCTTGGGGAAACCACTCTTGGAGCACGGCGTACAGTTATAGTTGCCCAGTGATCAGAGGGTGACATTAAACTGGAGAGGGTGCAAAAGGGATTTAACACGAGGCTGGATAGGTTGGAACTTCCTCACCAGAGTGTATGTGGCATTAGAGAGGCTGATAAAATAACCGCAGGCATTCATACGGTCAGTAGTGAATCTGTTATCTCCAGGGTCATGGAGTTGGAAGCTAGAGATTACAAGTATAAAGTGCAAGAGGAAAAATTTAATTGGGACCCTGAGGAGCAGGTTTTGTTCACAGAATGTGCTGTTTACATGGAACAAACTACCTCCACCGATGGTATGGGGGGCACAGTTGCAATATCTCTTGGACTGTGGAGAGGGAAGTTTCACAGTGACATGGGCCAAATTCAGGTAACTGACAATGGTTTTGTTTGGACGCTTGGTCAGCATGGATGTGTTGGGCTGACGGGCCTGTTTCTATGCGGCATAATTCAGTGACTAGGTCTGTTGCTGTGGCAGAGCGGGAGGGACAGGGTCAGTAGTGAGAAGGTTTGGGGGATGTAGACAGGAGAGTGAATGGTTGAGGATGGGGCGGATGGAACAGAATGTGAGGAAATGTGAGATCACCCATTCCCAGGATCAAACTGTAAGAGTCGTTTCCACATGGGGATGTTCAGAGGAACCTGGGTGTCCTTGTAAACAAATCACTTGAGTTACCGTGCAGATACAACAATTAATGAGAGAGCAAACAGTATTTTGTCCTGTGATCCAGGAGGAGTGGAGAAGAGGGGTACAGATGTCTCACTGGATTCTATAGGGCCCTGGTGAGAGCACACCTTGAATGTAGTGTCCGGGTTTGGTCACACTTCCTCAGGAAGGATATCCCTGCAATCGTGGGAGCGCAGTGACTGTTCCCCACAATGACTGGGATGGTTCCAGGGATGGAGGGTTGGTTATGTGAGAGGAGAGTGTGTGGGCTGGGTCTGTATTCCTGCAGTTAATGAGAAAACGAGGAAATCTGTTAGATTATTTCTGGATGTGACAGGTAGTAAGCAAGGAGGATCTTTCCCCTGAATGAGAGCTCCATAACTGAGGAAAATACCCACAGAATGAGGCGTAAATCACAAACAGGTGAGAATCTGCTGATGCTGGAAATCCAAAGTAATACACACAAAATGCTGGAGGAACTCAGCAGGACAGGCAGCCTTTATGGAAAAGAATAAACAGTTGACAAGTCGTCCCGTGATCCTCCCAGCAGATCTCGCCCTGGAGAAGGTTCTCAGCCCAAAGCATCGACTCGTTACTCTTACTCATAGATGCTGCCCGGCCTGCTGACTTCCTCCTGCATTTTGTGTCTGTTGATCTGAGTGAGGTGACATGCATTCAAGATGGAAATGAGATGCTATTTCTTTATTCAGAGGACAAAAAAAAACATCTGTATTTCTTATATAAGTAATCTGGAGCCTCAGGTGCTAGGTTGTGCCAAAGCTGAGGGAGAATTTTAGTCACTAAGTAAGACCATAAGATATAGGAGCAGAATTTGGCCATTTGGCCCATTGAGCCTCCTCTGCCATTTCATCATCACTGATCAATTTTTCCTGTTAGCACCAATCTCTGCCTATACCCAGTGATTTGGCCTCCACAGCTGCCTGTGGCAAAAAATTCCACTGATTCACCACTCTCTGGCTGAAGAAATTCCACCTCATCTCCACTGTGAAAGGATGCCCCTGTGGCGACCCATTTCCTGGCACATGCGAACCGGCTCACAATTAGATAGCCTACGGGGGTTTGCGAGCACAGAGCTTTGGAGCCTCTGCGCCATGGGGGGCCGGTTGACAGAGGCTTAAAAGTGAGGCTGAGGATTTCGAATAAGGTTTTTCCTTCGACTGCAGTTACCGACTCCGTGTCGTAATTTTAGCGCTGCGTGTAGCACACCGCTACAATTGGTGACCCCGACGGTCCAAACGATTTTTGGACCAGAAATGACCGACGCCGCCTCTGTTCATGCGGTTTCGTTGAAACTGCCGGGTTTCTGGACACAGCGACCGAACCTATGGTTCCAGGAAGCCGAAGCCCAATTCCACGTTCGCCGGATCACCTCAGAAGACACCCGCTACTACTACGTGGTGAGCTCCCTCGACCAGGACACAGCGGCCCAGGTCGCGGAGTTCGTACAGTCGCCCCCGGCAGACGGCAAGTACACGGAATTCAAAGCTCTGCTCCTCAGGACTTTCGGACACTCACGGCGCGAGCGGGCTGCCCGTTTACTGCACCTGGATGGCTTGGGCGACAGACCTCCATCGGCTTTAATGAATGAGTTGTCTCTGGCCGACGGACACACATGCCTCATGTTTGAGCAGGCATTCCTGGAGCAGCTGCCCGAGGACATACGCCTGCTGCTGTCCGACGCGGATTTCAGTGACCCCCGGAAGGTGGCAGCCCGGGCGGACTTGCTGTGGAACGCCAAAAAGGTGAGCGGGGCGTCCATCGCACAGATCTCCCAGCCACGCTCCCGGCAGCAAACCAGTCCAGGCCCGGCCGCAAAGCCCGCCAACCCCCGCCCCAATGAACACTGGTGCTTCTACCACCAGTGGTGGGGCGCAGAAGCCCGCCGTTGTCGCCCGCCCTGCAAGTTCCCGGGAAACGCCAGGGCCAGCCGCCGCTGATGGCTACGGCGGCTGGCCATCGGGATAACCTCCTGGATGTGTGGGATAGAAGGTCGGGACGCCGGTTTTTGGTCGATACTGGGGCTGAGATCAGCGTTTTACCTCCGACGAGTTACTGCACCCGCAGCAGGGCACCGGGTCCCCCCCTGAGGGCCGTGAATGGCAGCACAGTAAGGACCTATGGCACCCGTCAGGTGCAGCTACAGTTCGGCTCCAGCCAGTTCACGTGGGACTTCACACTGGCCGCCGTAGCCCAACCGCTTCTGGGTGCGGATTTTTTGCGGGCTCACAGCCTACTGGTCGACCTGCCCAGGAAGAGACTGGTCCACGCCGAGACCTTTCAGATGTTCTCCCTGGGTGCAGCCCTGTTGCCAGCCCCTCACCTCGGCTCCATCACGCTGTCCGACAACGACTTCACCAGGATTCTGGCGGAGTTCCCATCGGTTCTGGCACCGCAGTTCACAGCGGCCATGCCCAGGCTCGGCGTACAGCACCACATCCCGACCCAGGGACCACCCCTCCACGCCCGCGCTCGGCGGCTTCCCCCGGACAAGCTCCTACTGGCGAAGGAGGAGTTCCAGAGGATGGAGGAATTGGGGATCATCCGGCGGTCCAACAGCCCATGGGCCTCCCCCCTGCACATGGTGCCCAAAGTGACGGGGGGGCTGGAGACCGTGCGGCGACTACCGCAGGCTGAACGAGGCTACCACACCGGACCGCTACCCTGTGCCGCACATTCAAGACTTTGCAGCAAACCTGCACGGCGCACGGATCTTCTCCAAGGTAGACCTCGTCCGAGGGTACCATCAAATGCCGATGCATCCTGACGTCCCCAAAACGGCTCTCATCACCCCGTTTTGCCTTTTCGAGTTCCTCCGCAAGCCGTTCGGCCTGAAGAATGCCGCACAGACGTTCCAGCGGTTAATGGACGCGGTGGGACGGGACCTGGACTTCCCGTTCATCTATTTGGATGACATCCTCATAGCCAGCAGCAGTCGTCAGGAGCGTCTGTCCCTCCTCCGTCAACTCTGCGCCCGACTGAGTGAGTACGGTCTTACAATGAACCCCGCCAAATGCCAGTTCGGACTCGATACCATTGACTTCCTGGGCCACAGGATTACTAAAGACGGGGCAACCCCTCTGCCCACTAAGGTAGATGCGGTCCGCCACTTTCCCCGACCCACCACGATCAAAGGCCTTCAGGAATTTGTAGGTATGGTCAATTTCTACCGCCGCTTCCTCCCTTCAGCTGCCCGAGCCGCAGCAGGCGGATGAGGAGATTCCGAGTTACAGAACCGCAGTCTCCGGTTTGCAGCTCCAGGACCTCCCCGTGGGCCCGGGTGAGAGGACCCTACTCTGTGACGTCGCCACCGGCCAGCCCCGTCCCGTCGGCCCGACAGCCTGGCGGCGCCGCGTTTTCGACTCCATTCATAACTTGGCGCATCCCTCAACTGTCCGGATGGTTTCCAGCAGGTTCGTTTGGCACGGACTCCGCAAACAGGTCAGTGAATGGGCCAAAACGTGCATGCACTGCCAGACGGCCAAGGTGCAGCGGCACACCAAAGCCCCTCCGCAGCAGTTCCATCCCGCCCACCGGCGTTTCGACCACATTCATGTGGATATCGTGGGCCCCCTGCCAGTGTCGCGCGGAGCGCGGCACCTCCTGACTATCGTGGACCGGTTCACAAGATGGCCAGAGGCGGTCCCGCTCACCGACACCACCTCCGAATCTTGCGCCCGAGCCCTGATCGCCACCTGGATATCTCGCTTTGGTGTACCGGCCCACATTACCTCCGACAGAGGCGCCCAGTTCACCTCCAGCCTGTGGTCAGCTATGGCCAGCCTTTTGGGGACTCAGCTGCACCACACCACTGCCTACCACCCACAGTCGAACGGGCTAGTGGAGCGTTTCCACCGTCACCTGAAGTCGGCTCTCATGGCCCTCCTTCGAGGAGCCAACTGGGCGGACGAGCTTCCCTGGGTCCTACTCGGCATCCGCACAGCGCCCAAGGACGACCTGCACGCCTCGTCGGCCGAGTTGGTATACGGCGCGCCCCTGGTCGTCCCCGGGGAGTTCCTACCAGCCCCACGGGGGCAAGAGGAAGATCCCGCAGCAGTCCTGGGACGACTACGGGAGAAGCTCGGTAACCTGGCCCCCATACCCACTTCACAGCACGGGCGGCACCTGACCTGCGTACCCAAGGACCTTCAGAACTGTAAGTTTGTGTTTGTACGAAGGGGCGGGCATCGGCCACCGCTGCAGCGGCCATACGAGGGGCCGTTTATGGTGCTCCGGAACAACTGGTCCACGTTCGTGCTGGACGTTGGGGGGAAAGAGGAGGTTTTTACAGGGGACCGCCTCAAACCGGCCCATGTGGACCTGGCGCAACCGGCCGAGTTTCCGGCACCTCGGCGCAGAGGCCGACCTCCCAAGCAGGTTCTGGCCCAGGCTGTGGACATTGGGAGGTGTATCGCCGGTTCTGGGGTGGGGGGGGGGGTTATGTGGCGACCCATTTCCTCACAATTAGATAGCCTACGGGGGTTTGCGAGCACAGAGCTTTGGAGCCTCTGCGCCACGGGGGGCAGAATAAGGTTTTTCCTTCGACTGCAGTTACCGACTCCGTGTCGTAATTTTAGCGCTGCGTGTAGCACACCGCTACACCCCTCTATTTTGAAGCTGTGTGGTCTGGTTTTAGACACTCCCACAACAGGAAAAGTCCTCTCCACATCCACTCGCTCAAGTCCTTACACTATTTGATAGGTTTTAATTCAGTAACCCTCCTTTCTGTGAATTTCCAGTGAATAGAGGCCTAGAGCCATGAAACGCTCTTCATTAGACAAGCCATTTAATCCTGGGTAAAATTCCCCATTTGTGACGTCATGTCGGCACAAAAACTTCTGGATTTCAGAGATTTTTGCGTTTTGGAATCATGGATCAATCATGGATTAATCACTAGTTTGTATTGCAGTAAACACTGTTAATTTAACCCATGCAATCCCAGGCACACAGATGCAAAATAAAGACTGGTGTAAATTTAGAGTAGGGAAGTTGAACCGTACTTGGAGGTAAAGCCTGATTATATTGAAGTATAAAAGTTGAGATTGTTTGCTGTGTAACCAAAACTATGCAGTCAGCTTTGAAACTTGCTATTTGCTATGCATGTACCCAATTTAGTAGGAGAATGAAATCTTAAGAATGTAGAAGACAATGGTATGTTAATGAGAGGCAGCTAAGAGATGTAGATTAGGACATGATTAAGTCAATGGATAGAAACAATAGTGGCGGATGTACATGTGATACGCTACTATAGACCGATTGCATATGCTAATGCAACTAAACCAGGAGATTGCTATAAAACATGCTATGTCCAAGGATCGGTGGGCAATCAGTGACTAACTCAATGACTGTCTCAGCTTTGATTTGCAAATTAAAGTTTAATACTTCTTGAAGAATCTTCTGCGTCTCCTGGTTGTTTCTCAGGCACGAGAAACCACGACAAAATTGGCGGCCGCGGCAGGACGGGAAAGAGACCCACAGACAGGAAACGGCAGTTTGGGAACGCTTCCCAGTCCTCTAGGGACCCCTGCAAGGCTAACAGAATTGAGGGTGCACCCAAACAAAAGGTTTTTGCGACAATTTGAACTAAGACAATTTGGTTTTGGGGAGGTCTTGGAGTCTCAGAAGTGTGGAACCACTGCCGAAATGTTTCTCCAGTCCAAACAATCTGGCAGGATTGGGGGTTAACAGGAGGCTCAGGGGATTGATCAAGAACACTGCAGTGAGGGTAAGTACAAATAAGTTCTGAATAGACGAGGTGCAAATAGCAAGTTCTGTGGGTACCGCTCTGAATAGAGGTCTGTACAGGCAGAACAGAATAGAAAACAAGGACAGTCCAATATATAGTTTAAAGCACTGGTAGATAGACGATAGACTAGGCATAAAATTAGAGTACATAATATTATACAGTAAACGAACTGTGAATCTCTGAAATATCTCAAAAAGAGAGAATAACATGACAGGTAAAGGAACAGCAGTAGAGATTCTGAGCAAAAAAAAAAAATCCTGGTAAATAAATATGGGATCAGAAAAACTTCAGAAAAATGGGGAAAGAGAACAAAAACCTGGTCACAAAATGGCCAAGAGAAGGAACGTTTGATGTAAGCTTGTGCGAAGAAATGGAGGCACTAATTAAAAATTACAAACCAAAAGATAAATCTAAGAAAAGAGTGCAAAAAAGAGAACGAGAAATGGAAGTGCTAAAACTCTTCAGAACAGAGGGAGAAAGGCTGAGGAGGACAGGTAGAATACTGATTACAAGCGAGGAAGACACTAAGGTGCTGGAGAAACAGCCTGTTAGAGAGAGAGGAAGGTACAGTGAGAAGCTGGCTTCAGCTCCGTACCCGGATGCGAAAGAAACAGAAAAGCCCCCTCCCTATAATGAGGCAGGAACCCCTAAGCAGAGCCCCCTGCTGATGGGAACAGTAAACATGAAGGGAGAAGTACAAGTTTGGGATAATAAGGAGAAAAAAAACAATATGAGAAGGAAAAAGCGGCAATATGGAAAGAGATACAGGCAGAAAGGATAAAGGTGGAACAGGCAAAGAGAGAAATGAAAGAAGAGATTGAACGGATGAAATACTTGAGAAAGGAAAAGGAGTATGAGGAGTATCGGTTATACCATAGAAATGAACAGACTAGAAAAGAAAGTGGCTCTTCAGGGCAGGAAGAGATGAGGCATTCAAGAGGAAGTGGAAAAAAGATAGGAGATGAGAGTCTTGGAGAAACACAAGAGAGAAGGGAATCAAGCACAAGTAAGGATCATGAGGAGTCCCTGCCACAGGTGTACAGACACGGACAGGAAGAAAGAGAAGGTGACTCATTGGAGGAGCAAGAGTTAAGTGGAGAGAGAGAGAGGATGTGAGAATTTGTGGGGAAGAGGTAGGAGGCAGAAGCCTAGAAGAGCAAAAGGAGGCAGTAGGGCAGCGACTTGCAGAAGTAGAGAGTGAGCTAGATAAGTTACTGAGAGGGGATTGCCAGAGGAGATGCGAAAAATACTCCAGGGGCCAACCAAGTATTGAATCAAGGCAGAAAGGAAGGGCTCCACAGGGAGATCGAGGGAAGAAGAGGACCCTGGAGACATTTGTGTGGGAGGCAGTAAGGAGGAGAGCCAGGGCTGGTGGGAAGAATGATGCTGTTGTTAGTTAAAGGATCAGGACAAGTGCAGTATATCCCATGGGGATCCCAGGACCTAGAAGGGCTGAAAAACACTGCCCAATCGACATGAATGAGCAGGGAAATGGATAACAGCCTTTGAAGAAGAAACGGCGGGACGATTATTGGCTATGGGAGATTTGAAAGCACTGTTGATAAGGTTGATGGGAACTTCCAAATTTAACGAACTAATGGAAATGGCTGGCATAGTAAACTCGAACGACCCGAGAACTGATAGAGACGGGTTTGACAGAGTGAGGCAGAGGGTATGGCAGGCCCTCAGAAAGCTTTATCCACCCAAAGTGGACCCCAAAGCCTTAAAAGGGGATCCACTGGGAGACACTGAAAACCCGGCAGCCAACGTAGAAAACCAGTTGAAAAGGTGGAGACTGGAGACTGAGCAAGAGGTGGAGAATAACTTATTTATGACCTCACTGTTCTGACATAGCATTTTGGATGCAATGCCTCCATAAGTAAAATCCAAACTGGAGGAAGTGGTTGGGCTGATGTCAATGACCCCACAAGAATTTAGAGACCACGTAGTCCACGCGGTTGAGAAATACCGGAAAGACAAATGAAGGTTGGCTGAGCAGCAGGAAGAGGTGCAAAGAAAGTTAATACAAATGCAGTTCGAAGAACTCAAAAAGAAGGAAAAAGAGAAAAACAAAAAGATGCTGCCAGCAACCACCGGTCCGAGTACAGCCATTGAACTGGACAAAGCACTGCTATATGGTGGGAACGATCATACAGTAAGACAAGGGCTGGAAAACCCCATGCCAATAATCGTCTTTGGAGGAGCATTCCCACAAATGCCCTATCAGGAACAGACTAAATTCAAACAGCCCAGACAGGACTGGAAGTCCCAAGGAGGGGGACAGAGGAGCTATGGGCAGAGGGGACCAGTGAGGAAACAGGGGGAAAGAGAGGTAGAGATTGTGCTGGGGATGTAATCAGCCAGGTCACATGAGAAGAGATTGTCTGTTTACACCATGGTCTGTCACACACCAGCAGGAACCGATAAGAAGGGAACTAAAGTCTAGCCAAGGACTAGCCCCCACAGGCACAAGCGGACCTGTGAACCCCTATGCGAGGTATTAGGGGTGCCCCGAGAACTCAAGAGGGAAGGGACATTACCCAATGATAACAAGGGAGGCAGACAAGGAACCCATTGTTCAGGTCATGTTAGAAGGGCAACTGACACCAATGATGATAGATACTGGAGCCACGTACACTTGTGTACAGCCACAGTATGCCCTTCACCTTCCCATGTCAGGAAAGTTTATTAAGACGGTAGGGTTCTCGGGGAAAACACAGTTGACACAGTGCACGGCTCTGGTGCGGTTGAGAATGGGAAATAAAGGAATTGTTTTACCGGTGCTAGTATTTAAAGGAACTCCGATTAATTTGTTAGGCAGAGATGCCTTATTGAAACTGGAATTAAAATTAGAATGCACCAGAAATGGGCTGAGTGTGGAAAGAGCAGGGGCTCAATTGATAGTGCAAGAAGACAAGAAGGCTAATGTCTTTTGGATAGGAAACATCGCAGATCAGATTCAGGAAACCTGGGAAAAATGGAAAAAGGGCATATTACCCAGGCCGGTAATGCCCAAATCTGAGCTACATTGATTCTTAACGAGACTCAACAGGGAGTTAGAGGACCGATGGCACCTGGAGGCATGTACGCAACAGCACCTGGAAGGGGAGGCTGTGATAATTGGAAGCTAGGGGCAGCTTTGCAAGTTAAGTGGAACACCTTTTTAGAAAAATGTTACAGGACCAGACTCACGTAACGTTGTTGGTAAACAAGGGATATCAGTCTAAAGACTTAGGACCCTTTGTTACAGTTTCAGCACTCTTAACTGTGTGGAGGAAAACCATGCCAGAGGTGTGGATATCAGAAGACAACAATTGCATTAAAATAATGGTAAGTGTAGATATGATAGGGACCGTGAGAGAGGTCGAAATAACTCCCCAACCACACCTGCCCTTGCTGGGAAAGGAAAGAGGCCAGCAGAAAGATAACAGGTTAGATGAGTTGCCGTCTATTCTGTGGTCACAGCATGACACGAACGTAGGGAAAATAAAAACAGCTAGTCCGGTGGAAATAAGGCTGAAAAGGGGAGCAATTCCACCCAGGAGACCACAATACCCTCTAAGACCAGAAGCAGAAGAGGGAATAACATCGACAGTGGAGGGGTTGCTTGAAATAGGGGTGCTTAAAAGAACAAACAATCCATGCAATACCCCGTTGCTGCCGGTCTTAAAAGCAGATAAATCTAATTGGAGATTGGTGCATGATTTGTGAGCGGTAAATGATGTGGTAGAGGACTGGCCAGCGTTAGTCCCCAACCCACACACGCTTTTGACTAATGTTCCACCAGAAGCAAGTTACTTTTCAGTGATTGACTTGTGTTCGGCTTTCTTCTACATTCCTCTAGCCGACCAGTGTCAGTATCTGCATTTACTTACAGAGGTGCTCAGTATACCTATACCAGAATGCCGCAAGGATTTAAACGTTCACCACATCTTTTTAATCAGGTGTTGAAGGCAGACCTAGAGGGCATACCATTGGAAAGTACATTGTTACAGTATGTGGATGACCTGTTGATTTGCTCCCACAGTAAGGAACAGTGTGAGCAGGACACTGTAACTCTTGTTAGAGAAGCTGGCGCACGGAGGACATAAAGTATCCAAAAAGAAACTGCAATTTTGCACGCAACAAGTGGAATACTTAGGCAGGGTAATATCCAAGGGATTGAAGGCGATAGCACCAGATCAGATTGAGGCAATAACTAAGCCCACAAACCCCAAACTGTAGGGCAGGTGATGACGTTTTTGGGAATGGCAGGGTACAGCTCAGATTGGATAGAAGAATATGCTGAGATTGTGGCACCTTTGAGAAAGATAATGAAAGAAGCAGGACATACAAATTTGAAGAACGGCTTACAGTGGAATGGAGAGGCGGAGATAGCTTTCAATACTATTAAGCAGGAATTGCAATCAGCACCAGCATTAGCTTTGCCTGAGTACGAGAAGGTTTTTCATTTGTATGTATCCAACCAACAGGAGGGTTATGTCACAGCGGTTCTAACACAAGAGACAGGCACAGGAAAAGCAAAGCAGCCGAGAGCATACTACAGTACGAGACTAGATGAGGTGGCTCAGGGGTATCCACCCTGTTATCAGGGATTGGCGGCGCTGTACTATGCATATGAAAAGGCATCATCTGTAACCCTGGGCTATCCTGTGACTCTGTACACACACCACAGAGTAGCAGAATTGCTGGAAAGAGGGAAATTTGTGCTGATGCCAGCCAGGATAGCAGCGTATCAGATGCTATTGACATTTCCAGACATAACTATACAGAGATGCACTACCAGCAATATAGCTTATTTTGTCCCTTTGGGCCATGAAGGAGAACCCCATGATTGTGTAGGGAAGACGATGGCATTTGCCAAATTGAGAGCAGATTTACGATCAGAACCACTAGAGGATGCAGGTAAAAAGGTTCTGTTTGTAGAAGGCTCTTGTTATAGGGACTATGATGGAAATCATGCAGAGTTCTCAGTAGGGCAGCAGGATCAGTCGAGCTATAAGATTATTAGGATGGAGTCCTGTCCCCAACCGTGTTTCACCCAACTAACGGAAATCAAAGGCCTGACAGCTGCGTGTGAAATGGTGGAAGATGAGAAAGTAGACATCTAAACTGATTCGGCATATGCTCATGGAGTATGCCATCTGTTTGGGGCAGAGTGGTGTTATTCCCACAGCCCCCTCCTTTGTGAGAATCGCAAGAGCACTAGTTGGGGGGGGGAGTCAGTAGACCCAGGAAATGGGAGAGAGACATGCTGGATGCCTCGTTCCCCAGCGATGTAAAATAACGTGGCATTGACCATTTTTCCTGGAGACCACGTTTGTGGATTGGGGACTATGCTACGTGCAAGCCCTCGGGCAAAGTGGGCTGGTTGAGAGAAAGATTGCATCATCTGAACCTGATTGACATCTGAGACCCCGTGAGGAAGTATAAAGGAGAGTCTCAGGGGGACAGCCCCTTAGACGCACCAAGAAGAAACGCTAATGATCCCGTAGTAGCGGGAAGTCATTTGAAGGAAGTCATGTGCGTTTGATTCTGTGGCTGGAATCGGTGGCTGTAACCACGGAAAACAGCTTTTAGCTAACAACGGGGAAGCCCACTCCCCTGAGTCAACAGATTTGCTTCATAAAAAGACCCGGGCAAGTTTCTTTTCTCACAAATCTCTCTCTCCAACAAGTGAAAACCCAGCGGTCCCCAAAGGCTGAAGTCTGCAGGAACTGAGTGACTTTTAAATTTCCATCGGACAGTATATTATCCCCTAGACAAATGATCGAGCTTTGATTTGCAAATTAAAGTTTAATACTTCTTGAAGAATCTTCTGCGTCTCCTGGACGTTTGTGGGGCACGAGAAACCACAACAATTATTAGGCATCAGAACATTCTACTCCCCAAATGTTCACAATAATGCCAAGTAACAAGGTCTAAAATCATGCAACATGCAGAATTACATGCCTCTCATTATCTTGCTCCATGGGATAAACACAAACCGGGCCTGATCTACCCTGGCTGGGTCGCCTGGGCGAGATTATCTCATGATTAAAGACCCCAAACACCCAATGATACTAAGTTGTATTACTGATGATGTGTCCCTTTGCACACCCTGTTCCCTAAGCCAAGTGGTGTTGAACCACGATAATGAAAGGCATCGGCCACTGTGTGGCTCCACTACACTACCCCATCCACCGTAGCCCCACGTATCTCACCATACACAATCTACAGCCTTATCTCTTCCAGCCCCACATATACATCCACCAGCCCTACCCTCAAACCTAATCCAGAGGTCCAAGGGGACCCGCACCCACAAACCGAATTACTAGTGTAAGGAGGAGGAAGATCCAATAAAGGCAAGTGTTGGACCTGGTGAATGAAGGCATGGGCCAGATCAAAGTGGCAGCGTTGCGTGACTCTGAATCGAGAGTGACGAGATGAAGAAGCACAAGAGGGTGATTCTCCTACTGCCTGCATAATCACTTTATTTTGAATTTGTTCTGATAGTCCTCTGTCTATTCGTATTTTTTGGTATAGTTCATATTTAATTCCAGTGTTTCTGGTCAATGTTGTGTCTGATGCAATGTGTCTGTGATGCTGCTACAAATCCGTTCTTCCTCTCACCTGTGCATAAATAAACTCGATTTGAACTTTACATTGAAATGTCCAAATCTCTCCTTCGCTCTCCTGCTGCCCTGTGTCATGAACTGAACATCTTAGTGTTTACTTTTACAATATTTCATCTGAATTTATTTTCATTCTGTTTTTGAAACTTGCGCTTCCCTTTTCAATTTCAGCCCGCACCCCCGCCTGTCTCTGCCCTTCTGTACTTCCTCCCGGATTAAACGACAGCGGTAACCGTCACACATTGGCGCCGCTTCCCATCCCCCAGCGTTCCGATTGGTGATTCCTTTCTCCAAACAGCCAATGGAAATGCTCTGCATTCCCATCCTCATTAACATTCCACTTTGGGCGCTGCCTATTTAATCCGCGCTCCGGACGGATTCTGCTTATTATTGTGTTTGAAACCGACGAGGAAATGCCTGATGCACCGAAACCCGCTCCCAAGAAGGGCGCCAAGAAAGCTCTGTCCAAACCGGCGAGCAAGTCTGGCAAGAAGCGCAAGAGGTCGAGGAAGGAGAGTTACGCCATGTATATCTACAAAGTGATGAAGCAGGTTCACCCCGACACCGGCATCTCCTCCAAGGCCATGAGCATCATGAATTCATTCGTGAACGATATTTTCGAGCGCATCGCGGGTGAGGCTTCCCGCCTGGCCCATTATAACAAGCGGTCAACCATCAGCTCCCGGGAGATCCAGACCGCCGTGCGCCTGCTGCTGCCCGGGGAGCTGGCCAAGCACGCCGTGTCCGAAGGGACAAAGGCGGTGACTAAGTACACCAGCTCCAAGTGAAGACCAGTTTGCTGACAAAACAAACCGAAAATCAAAGGCTCTTTTAAGAGCCACTCACGGTTTCATTAAAAGAGTTACTAAATGTTGAGACATGGATTTGAGGTAAGGTTGGAAATTTCTTGATGAGCTCATTCAGAATCTTATCTCCGTCAATCAGCTCTTTCTGTCCGCTTCTCAGTATAATCCCGATTTCTCTGTTACATTCCTGTGTACAGACACGGAATCGTTACGCACCCTTCCCCATCATTTCCCTCTCTGTCATCAGATTTCTCTGACGTGACACCAATTATTGTTTCTGGTATAATTACTGTGGGGAATGCGGTTCTTTAAGCTTTGTCACATTTTGGTTACTTCTCTTAACCCCTTTCCAACGCGAGAGCTGAACACTCACGGTTCGATCAGAGTATTGTTTAAAGCTCCACTTTCTGAAGGGCGACCCGTTGGTAAACTGACAGTTTACACAATGGCCGATCGCGAACAGAAGCTGAGAATCTGTTTTATTCCAATTGTTCATCAATTGAAAGAAATCGGTGAACTAAATTCCCAGACAGCATCGCAATATTAACTACACTCGGTTTAAATGTGTTGGATTTCAGTAACGGGGGTAAAGGGTCAACAAACAAACCTGTTGTAGATTAATTTCAGCAACAAAGGCTCTTTGGCGCTCTTTTACAAATTTCAGTTTATTTCGGCGGTTGGACGGTTATTTTCCGAGCATCTACCGTCTCTGTCTCTTGATTGGTGAATAAAGCAATTCTCTGATAGGAGTATTTTCTGTCCAATCAGATTCGGCACTGTTTCACCAGTCATAAACGCCCCGCTACTTTCCTGCAGACGGTACAAGAAGGGCTGCTGCGCTCTTTTCCAGAAGCCTGATTTCTAATGATCAAGACTCCAAGTTGATTTCTGATTTATCAAATCTATCTGAAGTTGTGAGTATTCAGGAAACCTGTTGTTAACACACTTAATTTCTTCCTTCCAGAATCATATCGTTATTAAGCGTGATTTATTTATAAGTCTGGGTTTAGATTTATATCGGGGTCAAGAGGCCACTTTCAGTAGGTGGAACTTCGGTAAAGCAAATTGGGAGAAGTTTTAATATTTTATGTGATGAACAGAACGTCTGTCTGGGCTGAATGGTGAGGATGATGTGGATTTCTACAAAGAAAGGTCACATTATTCATCAAACTGGTGGAAGAAATTCATATTAAGAAGTGCATTAATAGGAGAAAGGCTGTACCATGGTGCATGGAGCAGTGTGCTGAGGCAATTATTGAAAGAAATGTGGCATTTTGGAAAGTTATGAAGTATCACTCTCCACGTGATCTTATTAAGAGTAGCAGGTCACAGGCCGTGATGAGGAAAGTAATGAAGCTTGTGAAAAAGATTTACTAGAGGTCATATTGTGAGAGTATTGGAAGGACTATTAAACTTGGAGGTACTTGGGGAATGATTAAGAAAATTGGGGTGTGGGATTCATAGGGTACCCAGTATTGATGGAAGAAGGTAATATAATTGTTACTGAAAGAGAGAAGGCTGAGTACTGGGTCGGTCATTTGCTGCAATTCATTATCAAAATAATGAAGAGACTCAACAATGTAGGGATAAAGCTTTAAGAGAATACCTCAATGTGTTGGAAACCGGCTGTAGCAATGATAGCGATGCAAGGTTTGCTTTGTGTGAATTTAAGAAAACTATTAATAGTACAGGTCAGATGGCTCCAGGACAGGATGATCCATGTTATTGTATGTTTAAACACATGGCCAGCAACTCTGAGATAATATTAGATTTTGTGAATCATAATTGGAGTTAATGGCCATCTTCCGTCCCCATGGATAATCACAATTGTAACATCTATTCTAAAACCTTGTAAACCCCAGTTAGATCCTTCTAGTTAAATGTCCCATTTGTGTAAATTTATGGAATGTACGGTAATAGAGTAGTTGAATTATATTTTGGAATAGGGAGGTGTTAACATACTGGATTAATTTGAGGGGGCAAGTGCCACATGTCCCAAAAGCAGTCAATGCTTGAATGCAGAAAACTCACACAGCTACTTCAACACAGCGAGCTTGCACAAACCATATACTCAATGGAAATGTCAATCCATGGCCTCCTATACTGTCGCGATGAGGCCACGCTCAGTTAGGAGGAACAACACCTTGTATTCTGTCTGGGTAGCCTCCAATCTGATGGCATGAGCATCAATTTCTTGACCTTCCTGACATGCCTCCCCCCCCCCCTTCATCATTTCCCATCCTCTTTTCCCTCTCGTTACCTGCCCATCACCTCCCTCTGGTGTTCCTCCCCACTTTTCATTCTTCCATGGACTTCTGTTCTCTCCGCTCAGACTCCCCTACTCCAGCCCTGTATCTCTTTCAACAATCAACTTCCCAGTTCTTTACTTCATCTCTCCTTCTCCCAGTTCCACCTATCACTTTGTGTTTCTCTCTCACCTCCCCCACCTTTAATCTTTACTCCTCATTGTTTTCTCCCCAGTCCTTCTGAAGAATCCTGGCCCAAAATGTCAACTGTAAGTCTCACTCACTTAGAAATGCAGGTATGTAACTCGAGGTTCAGCAATGCTGGGGATAAACTGTAAAGTAAAATGCACGAAGTACTGCAGGAAGTCAGCAGATACTAAGCAGAGGAATAAACAGTCTGGATAGGATGAAGTGTCTTGTCCCATAATATTGACTATTTATTCCTCTCCATAAATGCTGCCGGGGCCACGGAGTCCCTCCAGCATTTTGCAAAGATAACCCTCTGTTTTCTGCCAATGTTGCTGAACTTTCATTGGTAGCCTCATCCTCCTGGTCTGATTCTTTCCTTCTACTCCCCATAAACTCGAGCCTCCATCACATATGGAGCCCCAAGGCCCTCATTGTGCTGACCCCTCGTTTCTGCTCCATCAAATATTTATCCACCATTCTGCTGTCATACTTTAGAGGAGAGCGTTGTTTTGCAACAGCCTGGCTGTGTGAGGCACAGCCCTTCAAAATCAGTGAAAATGACACAAAACAATGAATAGAGGAGGACAGGAACATTTTAACCACACAAGACTTCATCCTTGGTTCAGAGCTGTGAGGAATGAAGACTATTTGGGACAAAACCCTAGTGAATTCTTCTTCTGCAGTTTTCAGAAAGTCATGGATTTAACTCAAAGTAAACCTCTTCATCCACAGACTGGTGACCAGTTGCAAACTGAATATTATATGGTGAGTGAGAGGTGAACAGCAGGGATGGATTTGAAAGCTCTGGTGTGGAATAGGAACATGAGCAGGTACCAGATGGACTGAGTGGCCTCTACTCTGTACATTAGCTGTGTGAGACACAGGATTTGAAATAGAGCTGATTAATTTGTCACAGATCCACAGTATTAATGACTGTGTATTTTCAGACTAACATCAGCAGAACAACCCTCCAATGCTCAGTAACCAGGGTTCAGTCCTGGGTGTGATGAACAGCCACAGTATCTGCTGAATATTACATGAAGAGTGTCACATGAACTTCCAACTAGAGTCAGTCACCATGATGGTTAAAATGTTCACCTAGAGCTTATTTCAACTTCCTCCCTGATGTGAAGTTGCCAGTGTCTCAGCAGGTGGGATGACTGAGTAAATTTCTTTGCTGACACAAGACCGAAGTTTGTCCTCTATGTATGATAAACTCACTGGAGCCTCACAAAGTGGGTGAACTGAATGAATCCCGTCCCACGCTCGGAACAGGTGTGAAGCTACACTGAGAGACAGAGACAACTGAGCCAAGTCTAGCTGCTCACCGGTGTGACCTGGCTGGTGTTGTAAGAGCTCATGTGACTGAATGAATCCCATCCCACACACGGAGCAGGTGAAATGCCTCTCCCCATGTGAACTGACTGGTGTTGTATGGGCTCATGTGACTGAATGAATCCTGTCCCACACACAGAGCAGGTGAATGCCCTCTCCCCGTGTGAACTAACTGGTGTTGTATGGGCTCATGTGACTGAATGAATCCCGTCCCGCACACAGAGCAGGTGAATGCCCTCTCCCCGTGTGAACTGACTGGTGTTGTATGGGCTCATGTGACTCAATGAATCCTGTTCCACACACAGAGCAGGTGAAATGCCTCTCCCCATGTGAACTTGCTGTGTGTCTGCAGGTTCAGTGGTCTGGTGAATCCCTGGCAAAATGAGAGGAAGTGAATGTCAGCTCAGTGGTATCAACTCTGTGGCCATTTATCAGGTCAGATCAAGGACATGTCAGTGTATTGGGGTTCTCCTTGCTCAGACTGGTGTGCTGTCTTCTCAACCATCTCCTCCTTCACATTCAATGATTGGTAGCCTTCAAATGCTGGAGAACTGGCAGACACATCAGACCTGACACACCGTTGTGTTTGAGATTCTCAGTCAGAAATTCTTTGCTTTTTCTATCCTGTGAAATATTTGCAAAGAAGATCAACAGGTAAAAGACAACATTTTAGCTGAGATTATTTCAGTTTTTGTGTTGATGTCTGATGTCACTGTTACAGTGAGGCTGAACACTATTCAGAGGAGAGAGACTTCTAACCGGCCAGAGTTCAGACATAAGGAAACAACATCAAATTCTGTTTTCCTCTCTGCCCATCAAGCCGTGTCTTGGCTCAGTTTGTTTCTCTCCATTAATATAAGCTTCATACTCTGGGTATGTCCCACAGACCTCCGAAGACACACAATACTTACAGGGTTACTTTATAAGAGTTTCTGCTGATTGTGACCCTGCTGGCATTTGACGGTGGTAAACTCAGAGTCAGCAATGCCATTGAACCTGAAGAGAATGTGATCGGGCTTCCTCGTTGCAGACTGACACTGCGGTATTCTTGCGGTGTGAAAACTACTGGTTACTTGTTACCCAGTATGTTACTATGGGTTTTCACAGATAAAATGAGATGAGGCATTTTCTGTTCAAGGAACATCATAACTCATTTATTGTCCTCCAAACACAGAAATGTAATAAACAGTTTAAATAAAACTTCATGTAATTGCATCATAACATCAGTCCAGCTTCCTAAAGAGAAACACAACTCAATGTCGGTGGTCGTTAATTATGCAGATTTCCACCCATGATATTACCAGACACACACACCCCCATCCTCTCACTGCTCCCCCTCTTTGATCTTAGCAGTTTATTTCCCTTCAATGTCACTTGCAGGATGATATGTACAGACACAGCAAGGTCCCTCAGTGTATCAGCGCTTCGAAGGGTGTTGCCATTTACTATGGAGTTTCCTCCAACATTTGACCTGTAAAACTCCTCACACGTCCAGATTAAACTCTGTCCCCTATTTCTCCGTACCTGTTTCCAACTGGTCTGCATCCAGTTCTGTCCATTTGATAACCTTCCTCACCACCCACAACAGCACCAACTTTCATGTCATCAGTGATCTGATCAGCCCGTGTGTATTTTAATCGGATCAGACAGAGGCCCCATCACTGATCACAGATCAAACAAGATCTGGTTACAGATCTACAGTCAAAATCATTCTCAATTCCATCAGTCTGAATGTTGCTACACAATACACCCCATTCAAACACTCCCACACAGAGACTCGAGGGAAGTTACATGTTTATCACAAGGCCAGAGTTGGATTCGATGGTCTGGTCTTGTTGGTCTGGATGCTCTGCTGCAGAGTCAATTCAGAGAAGTTCAACGTAACCAGATACATCATCCCTGAGATACCAATATACAGCATTGTGTCACAAACAAGAGAAAATCTGTAGATGCTGGAAATCCGAGCAACACACACAAAATGCTGAAGGAATGCATCAGGCCAGGCAGCATCTATACGGAAAAAAGTAGTCAATGTTTCAGGCCAAAATCCTTCAGCAGGACTGCAGAGGAAAAGCTGAAAAGTAGATGTAAAAGTTGGGGGTAGGGGAGAAAGAAAACAAGATGCGATGTGAATCCTGAAAGGGGACGGGTGAAGTAAAGAGACTGTAAGGTACAGAATGAACCCAATACTCTCACACTGTACCAGAGACTGACAGGTACAGAATGAACTCCACACTCTCACATTGTACCAGAGAGTAACAGGTACAGAATGAACCCCACACTCTCACACTGTACCAGAGACCGACAGGGACAGAATGAACCCCACACTCTCACACTGTACCAGAGAGTGACGGGTACAGAATTAAATCCACACTCTCACACTGTACCAGAGACTGACAGGGACAAAATGAACCCCACACTCTCACACTGTACCAGAGACTGACAGGGACAGAATGAACTCCACATTCTTACACTGTATCATGGACTGACAAGGACAGAATGAACCTCACACTCTCGCACTGTACCAGAGACTGACAGGTACAGAATGAACTCCACATTCTTACACTGTATCATGGACTGACAAGGACAGAATGAACCCCACACTCTCACACTGTACCAGAGACAGACAGGGACAGAATGAACTCCACATTCTTACACTGTATCATGGACTGACAAGGACAGAATGAACCCCACACTCTCACACTGTACCAAAGACTGACAGGTACAGAATGAACCCCACACTCTCACACTGTACCAGAGACTGACAGGGACAAAATGAACCCCACACTCTCACACTGTACCAGAGACTGACAGGGACAGAATGAACTCCACATTCTTACACTGTATCATGGACTGACAAGGACAGAATGAACCTCACACTCTCGCACTGTACCAGAGACCATCAGGTACAGAATGAACCCCACACTCTCACACTGCTCCAGTGACTGACAGGTCCAGAATGAACCCCACACTGTCACACTGTACCAGAGACTATCAGGGACAGAATGAACCCCACACTCTCACACTGTACCAGAGAGTGACATGTACAGAATTAAATCCACACTCTCACACTGTACCAGAGGCTGACAGATACAGAATGAACCCCACACTCTCACAATGTATCAGAGACTGACATACAGAATGAACACCACACTCTCACACTGTATCAGTGACTGACAGATACAGAATGAACCCCAACTTTCACACTGTACCAGAGTCTAGCAGATACAGAAAGAACCCCACATTCTCACACTGTACCAGAGACTGACAGGTACAGAATGAAACCACACTCTCTCACTATACCAGAGAATGACAGGGACAGAATGAACCCCTGTACAGCTGGTAAAGAAAGAAAAGATAGCATGCAGTCACACTGTCAGGAAGAGTGAGCTGATGGTAGGACATAACTACAGCCAGCAGAGGGATGCAGAATCAATAAGGGTAGCAAATCCAATACTTGAAGTGTTATACCTCAATGCACAGCATATAAAAAATAAGGTGGATAATCTTATTGCCCTGTTACGGATTGTCATGTATAATGTCATCATCATTGAATCACAGCTGAAAAATATTTATAGTTGAGAGCTAAATGCCCAAGTTAGACATATCGGAGGGACAGGAAGGTAGGCAATGAGGATAGCATGGCTCTGCTGGTAAAGAATGGTATCAAATCAGTAGGAAGATGAACCATAGGATCGGAAGATGTTGAATCATTGTGAGTAGAGTTAAAAAAATCTGCAAGTGTAAAAGGACATTGATGCAGTTATAAACAGGCCGCCAACAGTTGTTTGGATGTGGACCACAGATTACAACAGGGAATAGAAAAGGCATGTCAAAAGGCAATGTTATTGGAGATTTCATGGGAGATTTCAACAACCAGGTCAATTGGGAGAATCAGGTTGGAAATAGATCTCAAGAGAGTGAGTTTGTTGAATGCCTAAGAGATGGCTTTTTAGAGCAGTTTGTCGTTGAGCCTACGAGGGAATCAGCTATACTGGATTGTGTGTTATTTAATGAACAGGAGGCAATCAGGGAACTTAAGGTAAAAGAACCCTTAGGAGGCAGTGATCACAGTATCATTGAGTTCAACTTGAGTCTAGGATAAGCGTATTCCAGAAACAAATAAATATTCAAATGGCAAAATAGTACAACTGTGGCTGAAAAGGAAGTCAAAGCTAATGTAAAACCAAAAGGGAGGGCATAAAACAAAGAAAAAAATAGTCAGAATGCAGAGGATTGGGAAGCTTCTAACACCTTACAGAGAGCAACCTAAAGAGGATAAAGATTAAATATGCAAGCAAACTAGCAAATATTATCAAAGTGGACCATTGAAGCTTTTTCAAGTATGTAAAACATAAAGGAGAGATGAGACTGGATACTGGATTGCTAGAAAATCAGGCCAGAGGAAGAATAATGGGATGGGGGGGGGGAGGAGATGGCAGATGAACTAAATGAGTATTTTGCATTAGTGGAAGTTACTAGCCATGTGCCAGATGTTGAAGGGAGTGAGAGGAGAGAAGGGAGTGCAGTTATTATAAGGGAAAGGTGCTCAAAAAGCTGAAAGATTTAAGGGTATATAAGTCACCTGGACCAGATGAACTGGACCCTAGGATTCTGACAGAGGTAGCGGTAGAGATTGTGGTGCCATTAGTAATGATCTTTCAAAACGTATTGGACTCTGGCATGGTGCTAGGGGACTGGAAAATTGCAAATGTCACTCCACTCTTTAAGAAAGGAGGAAGGCAGGAGAAAGGAAATTATAGACCAGTTAGTCTGACCACAGTGGTTGGGAAGATGCTGGAGTTAATTGTTAAAGATGAGGATATGGAGTATTGGAAAGACAGGACAAGAAAGGACAAAGTCAGCATGGATTCCTTCAGGGGAAGTCTTGCCTGATGAACCTGTTGGAATTCTTTGAAGAGATTACACGCAGGATAAATAAAGGGGATGCAACGGATGTCATATATTTGGACTTTCAAAAGGCCTTTGACAAGGTGCCACACATGAGGCTGCTTACCAAGTTAATGGCCCATGGTATTACAGGAAAGTTACTGGCGTGGTTAGAACATTGGCTGATTGGTAGAAGGCAGCAAGTCAACAAGTGGGAATAAAAGGATCCTTTCTGGTTGGCTGCCAGTGAGTAGTGGTGTTCCGCAGGGGTCGGTGTTGGGACCACTTCTGTTTATGCTGTATATCAATGATTTAAACGATGGAATAGATGGATTTGTTGCAAGTTTGCAGATGACAATAAGGGCAGGTACTGTTCAGGAAACAGGTAGGCTCTAGAAGTACTTTGACAGATTAAGAGAATTGGCAAGACAATGGCAAAGGAAATACAATGTTGGAAAATGCATGGTCGTGCACTTTGGTAGTAGAAATAAATGTACAGACTAGTTTCCAAATAGGGAGAAAATCCAAACATCTGAGATGCAAAGGGACCTGGAGTCTTCGTGCAAACCAGCCAAAAAATAACTTGCAGGTAGAGTCGGGGGTGAGGAATGCCAAAGCATTGTTAGCATTCACATCAAGAGGTTAGAATACAAGAGTAGGGATGTGTTGCTGAGGCTTTATAAGGCATTGGTGAGGCCTCACCTTGAGGATTGTGAAGAGTTATGGGCTCCTCATCCAAGAAAAGATGTACTGGCACTGGAAAGGGTTCAGATAAAGTTCACAAGGGTGATTCTGGGAATGAAACGGTTATCATACGAGGAACATTTGATAGCTCTGGATCTGGACTCGCTGGAATTTCGAAGGATGGGGCGGGGGGGAAATCTCATTTCAAATGCTGAAAGGCCTAGACTGAGTAGATGTGGAAAGGATGCTTCCTATGGTGGGGGAGTCTAGGACGAGAAGGCACAATCTCAGGATAGAAGGTTGTCCATTTGAAACAGAAATGCAGAGAAATTCTTTAGTCAGAGGGTGGTGAATTAATGCAATTTATATCCACAGGCTGCTGTGGAGGCCATGTCCTTGGGTCTACTTAAGGCAGAGCTTGATAGGCTCATGATTGTACATGGCATCAAGGTTTGCAAGAAGACCAGGGAGTGGGGATGCAAAGGGAAAAAAGGGTCAGCCATGATTGAATGGGAGAGTAGACTCGACGGGCCAAATATCCTAATTCTGCTGCTATGTCGTACGATCTTACTCAGTAAATCCAAGAACCACAACAGAAAGACGCACCCAACAGGGTGGCCAAATCACCAATGTGCAAACGACAATAAATTGTGTAAATACAAGAGAGAAGATAATAATATTGTGGTGACCCACTTCCCAGCTCTCTCGAACCGGCTCACAAAGTGGCGAGCACCGGCATTGAGGCTGGTCCCAAAGAGGGCACCAAGCCTGCTTCACCAACAAGAGGAAAAGCCCGCGCACGGGATGGGACTGAGCGCGGGAACAGGAAGGCTTTAAAGCTTGGCCGTGCAGCTTGAATAAACATCTTCTGCAACTGCAGCTCACTGACAACGTGTCGTTATTTCAACGCTGCGTGTAGAACACCGCTACAATTGGTGACCCTGATGGCCCAAACGATATTTGGACCGGAGATGAACGACTCCACATCTGTTCCTGCATTTTCATTAAAACTGCCAAGCTTCAGGATGCTGCGACCTCACCTATGGTTTCAGCAAGCAGAAGCCCAATTCCACATTCGGCAGATAAACTCGGATGCCACTTGTTACTACCACGTGGTCAGCTCCCTCGACCAGGAGACAGCCGCTCAGGTTGAGGAGTTCATACAGTCGCCCCTGGAGGAGGACAAATACACAGAATTCAAAGCCCTGGTCATAAGGACTTTCGGACTCTCACGACGGGAGCAAGCTGTCCACTTACTGCACCTGGATGGTTTGGGGGACAGGCCACCGTCAGCTTTGGTGAACGAGATGCTGTCCCTGGCCGGAGGTCACAAGCCCAGCCTCATGTTTGAGCAGGCGTTCCTGGAGCAGCTGCCCGAGGACATACGTCTGCTGCTGTCTAACGTGGATTTCAGTGACCCTCCCACCACCCCCGGAAGGTGGCGGCCCGGGCAGACGTGCTGTGGAAAGCCAAGGAGAGTGGGACGTCCGTCGCACTGATAACCAGGCCAGGCTCCCAGCAGCAGACCAGACTGGGCCTGGCCGCAGAGCCCACTAACCACAGAGTCAGGGGTGAGGAGACCAACGGACAATGGTGCTTCTACCACCAGCGGTGGGGCGCAGAAGCCCGTTGCTGTAGCCCGCCCTGCAAGTTCCCAGGGAATGCCACATAGAGACATGGTATCAGAATAGCCTCCTGCATGTCTGGGACAAGCAGTCGGGACGCTGCATTTTGGTTGACACCGGAGCCGACATCAGCGTCTTACCTCCGACATGTTACGACACCCGCCACAGAGAATCGGGTCCCACCCTGAGGGCCGCGAACGGCAGCACAGTAAGGACCTACGGCAGCCATACGGTGCAGCTACAGTTCGGTTCCAGCCAGTTCATGTGGGACTTCACACTGGCCGCTGTAGCCCAACCGCCCCTGGGAGCAGATTTTTTGCGAGCTCACAGCCTACTGGTCAACCTGCCAAGGAAGAGACTGGTCCACGCTGAGACCTTTCAAACGTTCTCCCTGGGTGAAGCCCAGTTGCCGGCCCCACACCTAGACTCCATCACGCTGTCCGACAACGACTTCACCAGAGTCCTGGCAGGTTTCCCATCGGTTCTGGTGCCGAAGTTCACGGCAGCCATGCCCAGACACGGCATACAGCACCACATCCCGATACAAGGACCACCCCGTCCTCGAAGGCTTCCCCCAGACAAGCTCCGACTGGCAAAGGAGGAGTTCAAGAGGATGGAGGAATTGGGGATCATCCGGCGGTCCGACAGCCCATGGGCCTCCCTCCTGCACATGGTGCCCAAAGCAACAGGGGGCTGGAGACCATGTGGCAACTACCGCAGGCTGAACGAAGCTACAACACCGGACCGCTACCCTGTGCCGCACATTCAGGACTTTGCAGCAAACCTGCATGGCACACGGATCTTCTCCGAGGTAGACCTCGTCCGGGGACACCATCAGATCCCGATGCATCCGGACGATGTCCCCAAAATGGCACTCATCACCCCTTTCGGCCTTTTCGAATTCCTCCGCATGCCGTTCCGCCTAAAGAATGCCGCACAGACGTTTCAGCGGTTAATGGACGCGGTGGAACGCGACATGGACTTCGCTTTCATCTATTTGGATGACATCCTCATAGCCAGCAGTAGTCGTCAGGAGCATCTGTCCCACCTTCATCAACTCTACACCCGACCGAGTGAGTATGGCCAAATGCCAGTTCGGGTCGACACCATCGTCTTCCTGGGCCACAGGATTACTAAAGACGGGGCAACCCCTCTGCCCGCCAAGATAGACGCGGTCCGTCATTTCCCCCGAACCAACATAATCAAAGGCCTTCAGGAATTTGTGGGTATGGTAAATTTCTACCACCACTTCCTCCCTTCAGCAGCCAGAATCATGTGCCCCCTGTTCGCCCTGATGTCAGATAAGGGCAAGGACATTACCTGGGATGAGGGGTCCGCCACCGCTTTCATTAAAACCAAAGAAGCCTTGGCAAACGCCGCGATGCTAGTGCACCCCAGAATGGACGTGCCTACCGCCCTCACAGTGGACGCATCTAACACGGCAGTCGATGGAGTGCTGGAACAACTCATCGAGGGTCGCTGGCAACCCCTGGTGTTTTTCAGCAAACACATACGACCACCCGAGCTCAAATACAGTGCTTTCGACCGGGAACTGTTGGCGCGATAACCTGGCAATCTGGCATTTCAGGTACTTCTTAGAAGGTAGGCCCTTTACCACGTTCACGGACCACAACCCTCTTACGTTTGCGTTCACAAAAGCATCCGACCCATGGTCGTCCCGCCAGCAGCAACATCTGTCCTACATCTCCGAATGCACGACGGGTGTCCAGCATGTCTCGGGAAAGGACAATGTCGTTGCAGACGCCCTAACATCCAAGCCCTGTCCTGCGGGTAGACTATGAAGCGCTGGAGGAGGCACAGCAGGCAGACGAGAAGATCCCTAGTTACAGAACCGCAGTCTCCGGTTTGCAGCTTCAAGACCTCCCTGCAGGCCCAGGTGAGAGGACCCTACTCTGTGACGTCGCCACTGGCCAACCCCGCCCCGTCGTCCTGGCAGCGGCACATTTTCATCTCCATGCACAACTTAGCTCACCCCTCCATCTGGTCAACCGTCTGGATGGTAGCCAACAGGTTCGTTTGGCACGGACTCTGCAAGCCGGTCAGTGAATGGGCCAAAACGTGAATGCACTGCCAAACAGCCAAGGCTGAGCGGCACACCAAACCCCTGCCGCAGCAGTTCCCGGCGGTGTTTCAACCACATTCATGTGGATATCGTGGGCCCCTGCCAGTGTCGCGAGGAGCGTGGCACCTCCTGACTATCGTGGACCGGTTCACAAGATGGCCAGAGGCAATCCCACTCACCGACACCACCTCCGAATCTTGCGCCCGAGCACTGATTGCAACCTGGGTATCTCACTTGGGTGTACCGGCCCACATTACCTCCGACAGAGGCGCCCAGTTCACCTCCAGCCTATGCTCAGCTATGCCCAGCCTTTTGGGGACACAGCTGCCAAACACAACTGCCTACCACCCACAAGCGAACGGACTAGTGGAGCGTTTCCACCTGAAGTCAGCTCTCATGGCCTGCCTCAAAGGGCCTAACTGGGTGGACGAGCTTCCCTGGTTCCTGCTCGGAATCCGCACGGCGCCCAAAGAAGATCTGCATACCTCGTCGGCTGAGTTGGTGCACGGCGGACCCTTGGTGATCCCAGGAGAGTTCATACCAGCCCCAAGGGGGCAAGAGGAAGAACCCGCAGCAGTCCTGGGCAGACTACGCGAGGCTTGGTAACCTGGCCCACATACCCACTTCACAGCATGGGCAGAACCCGACCTGCGTTCCCAACGACCTGCAAAACTGTAACTGTGTTTTTGTACGACAGGGCGGACATTGGGCACCGCTACAGCGGCCCTATGAGGGGCCGTTTACGGTGTTCAGAAACAACGGGTCCACATTCGTGCTGGACGTTGTGGGGAGAGAGGAGGTTTTCACGGTGGACCAACTCCAACCGGCCCATGTGAACTTGGTGCAGCCGGTCGAAATTCAGGCACCGCAGCGCAGAGGCAGACCATCCAAACAGAGTCCGACCCAGACTGAGGACATTGGGGGGTGTATCGCCGGTTCTGTTGGGGGGGGGGGTTATGTGGCGACCCACTTCCCAGCGCACTCGAACTGGCTCACAAAGTTGTGAGCGCGGGCATTGAGGCCGGTCCCAAAAAGGGCACCAAGCCTGCTTCACCAGCAAGAGGAAGAGCCCGCACGCGGGACAGGTCTGTGAATATGCGCCCCCTACAGTATTCCCGCCTGGGGAGGGCAGGAACAGGAAGGCTTTTAAGCTAGGCCGCCAAGTTTGAATAAACCTCTTTTGCAACTGCAGCTTACCGACTACGTGTCTTTATTTCAGCGCTGCGTGTAGCACACCGCTACAATATAGTCATAATTAAATAAATAGAGAACATGACATGCAGAATACTTGAAAGTGAAGTGATAGATTGTGGGAAACAGTTCAGTGGTGAGTTAAGTGAAGTTAAATAGTGTTATCTCCACTGGTTCTGGTTTAAAGTGAAACAAGTGAATCTCTTTTTCTGGAAAAAAATAGCCTGTAACTTTCCTAATTTGATGTGGCAGAACCAATGTGAGGAAGACCCAAAGTACAGTTGATTTAAACTCCGGGCTGAAATGGCAAAGTCAGGTACAGGCCAAATCGAGGTGGTGAGTACCAGGCCCCAGATCGTATCAAAGCGACTGAAACCAATGTTTGGACGACGATTTAGACGCAGGGCCAGAATGAAAAGATCACGTTGTTCTGCCCGAGGCCAGAGACAAAAGAAATTTAATGATAGGATCAGCTTGCATCTGAAAAAGCATAAACAATTTCAGAGTAGCCAATATCACTTTGCATGGGCAACGTCAACTCTTGCAAACTTGGCCGAATGTTTTAAGTGACAGACTCAACTGATGAGAGATGGGTAGTGGGTATAGGACACAAGGACTTTGGTAAAGCTTTCAACAAGAGTCCCCATGGTGGGCTGATCCACAGCATGGAAGCACATCGCTCAAAAGAAATCTGATTGAGTATATTCAAAATGTACTCAATCAGAGAACACAGAAGGTAATGGTTGAGGGGTGTGATTCTGACTGGAGACCTGTGAAGAGTGGGCCCCACAAGAAATTCTGCTTTTTGTGAAATGCTTCAGATGAAAACGAAGGAGGGCTGATTTGTTGGTCTGCAGAGACACAGAAACTGCTGCAGTTATGGATCGTGAGGAAAGTTTCCAAAGGATTCAGCAGAACATAGACCGGCTGGAAATGTAGGCAGAGAAATGGGAGATAAGTCGGTGTACTCTGGGAAGTCAAATGTCAGAGGATTTCTTTGGAATTCCTCTCCCCATCAGAGTGGCTGGAATTACAGTTACGGCAGTGACATGCTCCACCTCAGGATGTGGGAGTCACTCAGTGTCCCCGATAACTTCACATGAGGGAAGTGCACCGAGTTGCAGCTCCTGACTGACCGTGTGAAGGAAATGAAGATGGAGATGGACAGACCGAGAGTTTCCAGGATGCTGAGACCAGAGGTGCAGTGAATTGGTCACACCTGAGGTCAGGATGCAGACTGTTGTGTGACCATCACGACGGAAAGGGGAAGAGACAGACAGAGTAATGTCTGCCTGTGGCCGTGACCCTCAGCAACAAGTAGACTCCTTTGGATACCCCTGGGATGACAAACCAGAGACAGCAGCCCGCCAGGTCGGTGGTACTGAGACCCCAGACCGACGCTCCGCGGGAGGAATGGTCAAGCAGAGCAGTGATGACAGCAGACTCACAGTACAGGGGATGTGCAGGAGATTCTGTGGCAGCCACAGAGATGACACGATGGTCTGTTGTCTTCTGGCTACTGGGGTCAGGTTCGTCTCAGATGTGAAGGATTTCCTAAAGATAAACTTGCCAGTCGAGTCAGTGGTCAGTGGTTAGAACAAAGGTAAGGAGCAAATTCCTTGGAAAAAGCTAGTGAATCTGTGCTGCCTATGTCAGGATGTTGTTCAGTGACAAGAGATCAGCATTTAACACCGTCATTTCCACAGTCCTGATCAATAAGCAATGGAACCTGGTCCCTCTGCAAATGGATCCTCGACTTCCTAACTGGGAGACCACAATCTGTGCGGATTAGTGATAATCCACACAGATTGTTCATGGAGATGGGCTAACCCCTATGGACATCAATGGATCTGGGGTTGAGAGGGTAAACAACTTTAAATTCCTCAACATCAACATACCCGAGGATCTCACGAGGTCTGTACGTACCTGCTGAGTGGTGGAAAAGGCACAACAGCGCCTCGTTCACTGCAGACGACTGAGGAAGTTTGCTCTGGGCCCCCAAATCCTAAGAACTTTCTACAGGGGCACAACTGGGAGCATCCCGACTGGCTGAATCACTGCCTAGTATGGGAACTGTAC
This sequence comes from Hypanus sabinus, assembly GCF_030144855.1. Taxonomy (NCBI): domain Eukaryota; kingdom Metazoa; phylum Chordata; class Chondrichthyes; order Myliobatiformes; family Dasyatidae; genus Hypanus; species Hypanus sabinus. The sequence continues at coordinate 6,616,039 of NC_082736.1, forward strand.
TTCCCTCAATCGCAGGACTCTGCAGAGTGTGTTGCGGACAGCCCAGCGCATCTGTAGTTGTGAGCTTCCCATCATTCAGGACAGTTTCAAAGACAGGTGTGAGAAAAGGGCCTGAAGGATCATTGTGGACCCAAGTCACCCCAAGCACAATCTATTCCAGCAGCAACCATCTTTATATATTAGCATGTCCTGCATTGAACTGCTGCTGCTAAATTAACAAATTTCCTGACACCTGCCGGTGGTAATAAACCTGATTCTGGTCCTGACTCTGAATTCATCCCCTCAGACGGATGTGACCGATTCATTGGGTACATTGAATGTGGATGTTCTTGATTGTGAGGGGGGGGTGGGAATGGGATAAGAGTGTTTGAGAGGGTTAAGAGATCTGTCATGATCTCTTACTCCTGGCAGAATGGGGCAGCAGACTGGATGGGCCAAATGGCCTAATTCTGCTGCTGTGTCTTATGGTCCGATGGTCTCGGAACAGCTGCAGGACATTTCAAAGGGAAGGTTGAGCAGCCGGACGTCCTGGTGGACGGTGCATGTTGGTAATAGCAATGTAGGGATACGAGGGTTGTGTCCTGTGCAGTGAATTTAGAGAAATCAGACAGAAACTAAGACGTGACAGGGTGGAGGTTGAAAGGGAATCTGAAGGGTGAGTTGATGGAGGTGGATAAAATTACGTGAGGCATACAAAAGTTAGAGAGTCAGAGACTGTTTCCCGTGGTGTGGCTGTCTAAAGCTATAGTTGTAAGGTGACGGGGGGTAGTTTAAAGGGGATCTGAAGGGTAAATATTTGACACAGAGAATAGCTGGTATCCCGAATGAGCTGCCAGATGAGGTGGTGGAGGAAAAAAAAACAAAGTCTCTGTTGATGAACACTTCCCAGGAACCTGTCATTACCGTGTTCATCCTGCCCTGGTTTAACGTCCCGGTGCTGGGTCCGTTGTTGTTTTGCATCTGTATAAACGATCTGGATGAGAATGTGGTAAACTGGATCAGCAAGTTTGCAGATGACAACAAGATTAGGGGTATGATGGACAGCAAAGGCGGCTAACAAATCTTGAAGTCGGAGGTGAACTGGTTTGCAAAATGAAGTTGGTTACAATCTGGAACACACTGCCTGAGGGAGAGGTGCAGGCTGGTATTTAAGGAACATCTGGCTGAACATTTGAATCACTAGGTCAGGGTAGGAGACAGACCAAGTGCTGAGTTAGTGGAGTCAGATTCTCGATGGTCAGTATAGACATGGAGAAACCACTGACTGTGAAAGTTCAGTGGGAACCTGGAACACAGAACTTCAGGATGGACTCACCTAAAAGACTCAGAACCCAGGACAATGGATTTTTGTTGGACAAAGGTATTAAAGGTATTAATGCATTAGGGTTAGTAGTGAATCAACCCCCTCAAAAGGCTATCAAAATGCACCCATTCCTCATGCACCAGTAACAGTACTTTTAAATGGGAATTCGGTGAGGAACACTGGTTAATAGCAGGAGAGATGGCGGACAGCTTGGTCACAATGGAAGGATGTAAATATCTTCTCAGAGGACAAGGGGTTCAGTGGAACAAGCTCACAGCTGAGAATGAAGGTAACAAACCCCACAGCAGTGGAGGACTGCTGTTGCCAGGGTTGGCCAGGATAGAAACAGACCCTCTGGCCCATCACATTTATGCTCCCCATCGCGCACAGCTATACTAATCTCACTTTCCTGCATTAGTTTCATATCCCTCCAGGCCTTGCTCCCTGAACTGCCTGTGCATGTGTCTCTAATATTGTTACACAGTTCCCTGTATGTGGCATCACAGGTCGACAGGGTTGTGTGGTCTACTTGCCTTACCAGCCAAAGAACTGCCTCTCATTGGAATTGCACAAAACTCTTTAAAGACAGATTTAAAGGGGATCTGAAGGGTACATACTTCACACAGAGAATAGCTGCTATCCTAAATCAGCTGCCGGAGGAGGTGTGGGGGCAGAAACCCACGAAGTCTCTGTTCATTAAAACTTCCCAGGAACCTGACATTCACTGTGTACATCCTGCCCTGGTTGAACCGCCCAGAATAGAGTCAGTGATTTATACAGAACTGAAACCGTCCCTTCGGTAAAACTCATCCACGCCGACCAAGTTGTCGACCTGAACTCGTCCCATCCACCTGCATTAGGCCCGTGTCCCTCTCAACCTTTCCTATCCATGTAACTGTGCAAATATGGTTTAAATATTGTACCTGAGGCAGAGAGCCGGTGCGGTGAGGCGCTGACAGGCACTCACTGTTCCGTGGGCAGGAAGAGGAGAGGCCGATTCCCACAGTGGAGCCGAAACCCAAAGTAGAGACCAACTCCACTTTACTACAACCCCGTGCCCACCATCCCGGATCGTTCCCATGGAAACGACGTCGGTGACGATGGGACCTCTGTGGCGTCTCAGCTCGTCATAATCGCCACACGGTATCATCACAACACGGTGTCACGTGACGGAAGGCGGGGCAGAGAGACCTGTCAATCAGTGGTACCACTAAGAAACTGCGGGCATTACAACAGAGTGGGTACAGAGGGGCATTTCCGGGAACAGTGACCCCACCCCCCACCCACAGGAATTGAGTGTGTTATAGACAGTAATATTCTCATTTTAATTTGACTTTTCGGTCTTATAAATAGTTAATGTTTGTAGTTTGTATAATCTTGTGTATATAATCTTTTATAATTTGGGGTGAAATAACGTTGTATCTGGATCACTGGACCTCTTCATGAAAACAGAACGTTATGGAAAAATAAGTCAAAGTCAACAGTTTAATCCAAATTAAGTTAATAGAAACGTAGAAAACCTCCAGCACAATACAGACCCTTCGGCCCACGAAGTTGTGCTGAACATGTCCCTACCTTAGAAGTTACTAGGCTTACCCATAGCCCTCTAAGCTCCATGTACTTCCATGTACATAGCTTTTTCTATGGTTTCCAAATCCTTCCTGTAGTGAGGCGACCAGAATTGAGCACAATATTCCAAGTGGGATCTGTCCAGGATCTTATATAGCTGCAACAATACCTCTCAGCTCCAAAGCTCAATCCTACGATTAATGAATATCAAGGCACCGTATGCCTTCTTAACCACAATGTCAGACTGCTTAGCATCTTTGAGTGTCCTATGGATTCAGACCTCTGATCCTCCACACTGCCAAGAGTCTTATCATTAATGCTACATTCTACCATCATATTTGAACTACCAAAATGAACCACATCATAACTTCCTGCCACTTCTCAGCCCAGATTTGCATCCTATCAATGTCCCGCTGTTACCTCTGACAGCACTTCACACTATCCACAACACCCCCAACCTTTTATGTTATCAGCAGATTCGCTAACCCATCCCTCCACTTCCTCATCCAGGTCATTTATAAAAATCACAAAGAGTAGGGGTCCCAGTACAGATCTCTGGGGCACACCACTGTTCACCAGTCTCCATGTAGAATATACCAAATCTATAACCACTCTTTGCCTTCTGTGGGCAAGCCAGTTCTGGATCCACAAAGCAACATCCCCTTGGATCCCATGCGTCCTTACTTTCTCAATGTGCCTTGCATTGTGTTCCTTATCGAATGCCTTGCTGAATTCCATATACTCTACATCTACGGCTCTGCCTTCATCACTGTGTGCAGTCACATCCTCAAAAAATTCAACCAGGCTCGTAAGGCACGACCTGCCTTTCACAAAGCCATGCTGAATATTCCTAATCATATGATGCCTTCATAAATCCTGCCTCTCAGTATCTTCTCCATCCACTTACCAAACACTGATGTAGACTCACTTCTTGAGACTTGGTCAGAGCACAGCAACGGTTCGATTTTGTTTTGCATCAGCCTTGTCTGAGAACCTGGACTTTGGAGTCAACTGACTTTGAAGACTCGCGCTATTCGTTCAATAATTTGATGTTCTTTTGAGCCCGTTACCTGTTTGAGAGTTTTGGTTACTAGTCCTGTTTTTGCCCAGCATTTATTGATTTACTTTCATTTGAACACTGTTCACATGGAAGATTTGTGAACTATCAACCCACTTCAGTGTCTCTCACATTGCACTTTGGCCATATCCAAACCAGGGTGACAAAACAAACCCCATTTCAACAATGTATCGGATCACTAATATATCACACCTTAGAATTAATGTCTTTACTGATGTATGGAACCCACAGATGAACCCAATACTCTGAGAAACAGAGAAAATGCTGAATAGTTCAGGCGGCATCTGTGTAAAGTTAATGTTGCGTATGGAGTCGTTAATTCAGGTACTCTTGTCTGCTGAGTGACGTGCATCTTCCGCACTGTCAGTTGCGGTTTTCACGTTCGTTTTCTTCCACACAACCCAAAACACCTTGACCTGTCACACAACCCCAAACCCCACGCACTACCACCACAGTGTGTAAAAGGACGTACTCACCAGGACTCCCTCGCTTTCCTTCCCAATATAAGTCCAGGACTCGCTCACTTTCCTTCCCAATATAAGTCCAGGACGAAATCAGCCCGATTCTACTGAAATAGGAAATTCCATGTTCACTGGCAGGTTTGCAAATGCTACATTACGTTGTTATGCCCGCAGCCCCCTCCTTTGTGAGAATCGCAAGAGCACTAGTTGGGGGGGTGGGGTCAGTAGACCCAGGAAATGGGAGAGAGACGTGCCGGATGCCTCGTTGCCCACCGAATGCAAAATAACGTGACATTGACCATTGTCTCCTGGAGACCGCACTTGTGGATTGGGGACTATGCTACGTGCAAGCCCTCGGGCAAAGTGGGCTGGTTGAGAGAGAGATTGGATCATCCCAACCTGATTGACATCTGAGACCCCGTGAGGAAGTATAAAAGAGGGTCTGGGGAACAACCCCTTCAGACGCACCAGAAGAAACGCTAATGATCCCGTAGTAGCGGGAAGTATTTTGAAGGAAGCCATGTGCGTTCGGTTCCCCTTTGCTTGGGAGCCAGTGGCAGGTACCACAGAACCGATGTTCTTGAACTAACAACGGGGAACCAACTTTCCTGATTCAATGAATTTGCTTCATAAAAGAGCCGGGCAAGTTTCTTTTCTCACAAAAGCTCTCTCTCTCTCTCTCTCACTCCAACAAGTGAAAACCCAGCGGTCCCCAAAAGCTGAAGCCTGCAGGAACTGAGTGACTTTTATATTTCCATCGGACAAAATATTATCCCCTAGACAAACGATCGAGCTGTTTCTTATTGATGGTTATTATTAGACCCATGCTTTTAGATTGAGTAGTGACGACGTATATTATCTGAATGTTTGTATTAATCTTATTTTTGTGCCCCTTTATAAATAAAGACTTAAAAAAATATTACCATCAGACTTCAACGGACCTCTCTATCTTCGCTGGTAAGTGACCTAGTTACAGGGTACGTAACAACGTTAATCAAGGTTGCTTTCAAGTTTAACAGAATTGCTTCAATAGCAATTCCTACCCACAATCGTACGGCTGTGAATCGCATCTGATCTCAGGACCTCATATTATATTCAATAACACTGAAAAAACAGCATCGTTTTGGGCCATTCAGAGGATGGTTTTTCAACTGATAACTTTATCTCTCCAGGCATTCGGTGTAGCCTCCTGAACATTCCTAGCGTTCCTTAGTCTCAGTTTGAACTTAAAAGAATTTCATAGAATCAGGTAGAGACAAAAGTCAGCAAGAGAAACTGGCTTATGAACTACTGCGCCCTGATATTGAAGATCTTGGACACCAGGGCCCACAGGTGAAGTATTGAATGGTGGGAATTGAAAGTGACCGCACTGGTTTCCTTTTGTAGACCAAAGTCCAGCTGGATGGTCTATCTGCAACTCTCTTTCTCTCTCTCTCTCTCTCTCTCTCTCTCTCTCTCTCTCTCTCTCTCTCTCTCTCTCTCTCATCTATTTTGTATCTTACGGTTGTCTGTTTCTCTTTCACTTCCAGCATCTATTCCTCTCCCCATTTCAAGCACAATTTTTATTTTACAACAAACAAATAATACTGAGTTAAAGAGTAATTTCTAGTGAGTGCAGAGGTTGCTCGGGGTTGAACTGAGTGAAGTTATCCACGCTGCATCATCCAGCTACGCCCTGTATTTTGCACAGTCAGGAGATGGACACAGTGTCTATAGAAGCGAGACAAAGCAGCATCTATTTCATCGACCCTATACAGATTACCGAGGAGGAGATGTTTGCACTCTTCAGATAAATTAGGATAGATAAATCCCCAGGATGTTCCCTCGGACTCTGCAGGAGGGAAGTGCAGGGAGTGCCAGAACTCTACCAGAGATATTTAAATCATGCTTTGCAACAAATATGCTACCAGAGGACTGGAGGGTAGCAATGTTGTTCCGCTCTTTAAGGACGGCTCAAAGATTAAACTTGGAAATGATAGTCCCTTAAGCCTGACATCATTAATTGCAAAGTAAATGGAATGTGTTTAGAGGGACTGGATTTACAAGTATTTGGATAAACATGAACTGATTAAGGATATTCATCATGGCTTTGAGCGTGGTAGTTAATGCCAACTAATTTTACAGAGTTTTCAAGGAAGTTATCAGAAAAGTTCACAAAGGGAAGGAAGTGGATGTTGTCTACATGAATTTCAGCAAGGTATTTGTCAAGGTCCTGCATAATGGGCTGGATAAGATGTTTCAGGGATTGGTGCTGGGTCTATTGTTGTCTGTCATCTATATCAATGATCTGTGTGATAACGTGGTGAACTGGATCACAAATATACGGCTCATATCAAGATTAGGGCTGCTGTGGACAGCGAGGAACGCTATCATAGCTTGCACTGGGATCTGGACCAGCTGGTAGAATGGGCTGAAAATGGCAGATGGAACTTAATGCTGAGAAGCGTGAGTTCTTACACTCCCGTGGGGTACAGTGAACAGTGGGGAAGTAGGGAGCATGCTAGAACAAAGGGAAATGGGATTACATGTCCATAATAGTTGAAAGAGGTGTCAAGGTAGATAGTGTCATAAAGAAAGCTTTTGGCATATCAAAGTATGGAGTGCAGGAGATGGGGAGTTTTTTGAAGTTGAATAAGTCAGTGGTGAGGCATAATTTGAAGTATTGTGTGCAGTTTTGTTTGCCAACTCACAGGAATGCAAATAAGTTTGAAAGAGTGAAGGGAAATATTACAAGGACATTGTGGGAAGCTGGGTTAGAGTGAGAGCAGGAAGCTGCAGTGATCGGTTGACCGGGGAAAATGTGAGGGAGAGCAATTCCATCGTTGATGGACTGGCCTGGCCAGCCCATAATAATTTTCGAGTGACCCATGGATTGACATGACTTTTGGAATTGGTAGTCGAGTTTTGAGGGTAGGAGCAGTGGGACGCTGGATGTGCATCAGTGTGGCTGGAGGTGATTGTGAATGTTGTCGGTCGGATTCTTCAGTGTGGTGCAGTTCGTGTGATGTCCAGTTGAGGTGGCGATCGTCCGAAAGAGCGGAGATACAGAAGCCGTGTTTGAGTGAAGTTGATTGAAGTGGGAGTGATGGCTTAAAAATTGGATGAGGTACATTTCGTGTCCCGCCTGTGGCATTACGAAAGCAGAAACATAAATGTATAACGGTGATGAAAATGTTGATTGGAAGACGGAGTTGGGCTGGAATGAGAGCACCTGGTTTGGTAATCCTAGAAGATAATAGGTGACTGAATGGCTGGAGAAAAGTGAGACTCTGCTGTGGGAAGGACACGTGTGAAAGGCTCCAGTATCGCAGCGACCAAACATCAAGATGATTCTGTTCACCGTGGTGTGTTCTGACACGTGCATAAAATGAGGGTATGAATTCCTCGTTAGTATAGTGGTTAGTATCCCCGCCTGTCACGCGGGAGACCGGGGTTCAATTCCCCGACGGGGAGTTACAAATTTTACTGCATCATTCAAGGGGAATTTTGAATTAAGACAAATTTAAAGTAACAAAGAATTTGTGTTTAAGCTGAATCAGTTCATTCGGCATTGGCAAGGTGGAATATAGTTCGGACTGCTGTGAGCCCGGGACAGTAGAGCATCCCAGCAAGGAATGAAGCTAATCGGGGGCGGGGGCGGTGGGGGGGAGTTCATTATAACAGAATCACTCAGTACAATTGAGGGGTTCAGACTTCACTGTTAACCCACCTTCCGTATGTATGGGCCCCGTAAAACACACTCAAAAACTCGAGCGTTTAGTACCAACATGCGTTCATAAGTAAGGGTCATGTTCTTTGAGTGGAACAGGAGCTGTGCCGCCTCATCTTTGACATGAGGTGCACAAACCACGTATCCACTAACATTGTTTCCAGCATCATATCAGGCGAAAAAGCCATCAAGGCCAAAAACTGAGACACCGGCTTACATCAGGAGGCATTTTACAGCGGGCAGAATTACAATTGTACAAATTCTACAGTACAGTTTGGGAAAGGATTATTTAAAGTAAACTTGGTCTATGGTGTTTGTGGCGGCTGAGGGTGAAACTGACTGTTATCAAAGTTGCTTTGGCGCTGAGGGCATCTTTGAACTCAGTGGCGAGACTGCCAGTAACTGTCCTCCGCCTTCTCCCCATGTTTCCTGAAGTGAATCAAAGAACTGCAAAATCCATAAATTAGAATAGCTGTTTTTTCCCCCTCTAAATAACACTATACAATGTTCAGAACAAAATAAATACCAGTCACAAGTGGGTGACAAGTCAAATGCATTTAAAGCAGGTAACGTTCAAACAAAATTTAGAATGAAATTGTAAACAGCTTTAATATAGTAATGATGAGCAACAATGTGGTCACAATCATCTTTATTAAATATAAAACAGAATACAAGTTAAAATAACATTCAAATCATACAGGGCAGCTGTCACAATATTTTTATACAACGGTCAATATTAATGAGACAATGGTAGAGCAGTCCAGGGAGTCTCCAGTCCTCACACAAATATTATCCACTCCCTTAACAGCTTGAAACATTTGATTTCATCTGAAATTATTGTAAACCACTCAGAATTTTACTTACCTCTTTTCATCTAACACAAGTAACAATCTACATTTCCTTTAACCTGGACTCACTTAATCATCATTTGCAATAACATTCATTACAATCGAGTAAATCTGTGTTTTTTCTGAAATACTTTGTTTATCTACTTTACAAATTTATTATGGTGCCCAGCTGCTTTTTGTGCAATGCGGTGTATCATATGTCACTCTGGAGTGTGAAGGAAACATTTCAGTATAACATGACATTTTAGTTCAAAGTGCATAAAAGTCTCCATATTGCTCATCCTCCCATCGAGCTTTTGAGAGATTTACACCAGCCTCATCAAGATCACAGGAGACACTACTGGGGTGGGCTTTGTTGTAACTGTACCTGTGGGGGGCAGGGGTAAAACAGGTTCCTACTACTTCCTACTCAGACATTAGTAAGAGTTGTGTCTTGTTAAACATGGAATAGTACAGCACATTACAGGCCTTTCAGCCCACAATGTTGTGCCGACCCTCAGACCCTGCCTCCCATAAAACCTCCCCCCATCTTAAATTTATCCATATACCTGTCTAGTAGTCTCTTAAGCATTGAGATAGACTCGATTACATTTTCCTCTTCTTTCTGACTTTATTCCTCTAACTTTTTTTTCATCTTCTCTGCTCTTACTGTGAGGAGCAACCAATTATTTTTGCATTTCTCTGCAGGTGAACACCACAGGGCACCTGAAAGTTTCCTCTCTCCTTTATCTGTACTTCTGCAAGCACTCCCTTCTTCCATTCCACCCCCTTCTCAACATACTTAATTCTTTCTGCTCCACAATGTACGAATAAACAAGCCACCGAGTCGTCTTAGATGTCCAGTAAGGGACTCTCACGTGACCATTCAGACACACAATCAAGGTACTCACTCATACTTCAGAATTCCCTTTCTTTCGTGCATCTTGGGGTCAAATCCACCCCAAGGCATATGCATGATGACCAATGGGATTCAATCCAGCATGAGGCATCCTCTTTTCCCATCGGTTCATGGGACCTAGCCCAGCCCGAGGCAGCCACAGTTTCCCTCTATTCCCTCAGCTGATTCAAACCCACCTAATGCTCCTTCTTTACTGTTGCAGCCTTCCGACAGTGGACAAAGGTGATGGACTACTCCACACAGGAGGAATTCTGTTTGAGGACCGATTGGCTACAGGGGCTGAATTCCTTTCTCCTGTAAAACAAAGCCAAGGGTTCAGTTTCTCAGAGGAAACTCCATGTTTCCACCATCACCCAGTAGCTGGAATCTGAAAACTCGCACTCGTTCTTCAATCAAACCTTAGTTACCTGTGCACAAGGAGAAAAACATGGCCTCTGAACCAATCTGTTCTCAAGTTTCAACAAAGAAATATCACTTTTTACAGAGTTGTTTATTCAGAGACTGGTAATGACCAAATGGTAATCTCCTCGCCCACCCCCACTCTCCACTTCCCGCAGCGATTGCTCCCTATGTGACTCCCTTGCCCACTCATCCCTCCCGACTGATCCCCCTCCTGGTACTTACACTTGCAAAGTGTCATACCCACCCCTACCCCTCCTCCCTCACTACCATTCAGGGCCCTAAACAGTCCTTCCAGGTGAGGCAAAAATTCACCTGCAATTCTGATGGGGATGTCAACTGTATCCAGTGGTCCCGGTGTGGCCTCCTGTATATCAGAGCAACCTGATGTAGATTGGAGAACACTTCGTCAAGCATCTTCGCTCCGTCTGCCAGGAAAAGTGGCATCTCCCCGTGGCTATTATTTCAATTCCACTTCCTGTTCCCTTTCCAATATGTCAGTCCATCACCACCTCTACTGCCACAATGAGTCCACAAACAGGTTGGAGGAGCAACGCCTTATATTCCAAAAGGGTAGCCTCCAACCTGATGGCATGAAGATCAATTTCTTGCACTTCCACTAATTGCCCCCTGCTCTCCTTGACCATTCCACATTCCTTTTCCTTCTCCTACTTAATCTCCTTACCTGTCCATCCCCTCCTTCTTCCCTTTCTTCCAAGATCTTCTCTTCTCTGCTTCCTCTAGCGCTTCATCTCTATCACCAATCTATTTCCCAGCTCCTTCCTTAGCCCCTCCCCTCTCCCAGTTTCACACATCACCTACCATTTTCACTTCTTCCTTCCCTCCCCCACCTTCGTAATTGGACTTCTCTTCTTTTTTCAAATCATGATTAAGGGTCTCTGCTCAAACGCACATTGAATCTTTACTCTTTATCATAGATGCTGCCCGGCCTGCTGAGTTCCTCCATCATTTTGTGTGTGTTGCTTTGGATTTCCAGCATCTGCTCATTTTCTCATGTTTGAAATGGAACTTATTTATGTTCAAATTCCTTATTTGTCTGTTTAATCCACATTGAAACTACGATAATACAGTATAAATAGCCAAAACAATCTGCACATTAAATGCCAATAATAATCCAGAATTAGTAAAGCAACTGTTACATGGCAATCTGTCACCTGAATCATTATCTTGTCTTGGAATGTGAAATGGGTCCATCCCCTGCTGTGCAAAGGGAAGCTCTGCTCTTCGAAGCCCTTTCTTGCCCAGGTTGACTGCACACTACCTGTAAACTATCCATGCCTGAGCAGTAGCTGTACCCTAGCCTTGTTGCAACTTCAGCTGACTCAGCCACTGAAAAGTCAGTCAACCTGGCTCACTTCTCAGAACAGGACAGACCTCCCAACTAGTTGGACCACACACATACTGCTTAAAGAACCCCTTTTAGACATGGCTAACAAATTCTGCCGCATCGAATATTGTGCTCCGTGGAATTCCCAGTCAGTGGTCAATGTTCAAAAGTTTAAAGCACATTTATAACTAAAATTATGCTGACATTATACAACCTTGAGATTCCTCTCCTAACAGGCAGCCATGAAACAAAGGAACATAAAAGGAACAAAACAAAAAAAAAAGAGGACCGTCAAACACTCAACGTGCAGAGAGAAAAAAACATGCAAACAGACAGAGATCCCAAAGTTCAGCGCAGGGCAGAGTAAACATCGTGGAGCAGTGATCTGAACCAATTTGTTCAATCGGATATGGGTGCCTCCTGGAAGAGAGCATTCCTCAGCCTGGACCAGATGGACTGAAAGTTCCATTTTCATGCAGTGTGTCGCTGCAAATCTGAACATTGTTCACTCGGTTTGATGACATTTCAGTTCTTTAAATGACTTGTAATTTCTTCATACATCAGACTCCAGCATCTTGCCCTTAACACTTGTGAAATTAACAGGTCGACAATTACCTTCTGTTGTTTTCTAACTTTCTTGAACAATGGAAGCAGTTGAGGTTTTTCACTCCAGTGGGACCTTCCTGGAACACAGTGTGTTCTGGCAAACAGCAACCTCTACCTGCACTTTCTCTCCAGCCACTTCCCTGTTAAACTCTCGAGTGCAGGTCATTGTGACCTGGTGATGTTAACTTGTAGTCTCATTCGATATTTTTCTCATGATGTTGAGTGTTGTAAGTTATTGCACAGTTTTGAAATGTCAATCAATATATCAGTGAAATGTGTCCCATGTCTCCATATTTGTTAGCTATTGAGGTTCTTGCCAATGGTTCCTGAATTATTCTCAGTCTGTTAGTCTATCTCTAGGCCTTGTCACTATCTGTGCTCTAGGCTTTGATTTAATGTTTCCCTTGACCCCATTGGTCCATCATTCTCCTGAGTCCCTCTGTCTAATTGGGATCAATATCTGCTGAGTGTTATGAACCAGTGGTTTAAACATCCACTACTGTTCATCTGTTGAGCTGTTATGTTCTTATTTTCCCTGTCAACCCCAGGCAGCCCCACCTTCACATCTAATGTAATTGTCCTTAATTATGTTGAGGACATTGGCTGCGGACATGGGTGTTCACCCTCAAATTGTATCTTGAATCCTCCCATGTATTGTTGACTTCTTCAGGTATCCTTGACCACAGGATCTCTTATTAATCCCACACCATCATGTCTGAAATGTCCAGTTCCTGGGTAAGTTCTGTAACATTATGCTGCAGGAAGCAGACTCTGGCCACTCCACAAATTCCTTTTCCTGTGCCAGTTTGATTAGTCTTATCAATGAACAAAGGCACCCTCCTCATTTCACTTTTGCAGACTTGTGTGGAACATTGCATATGCTGGAATACTGAGTTCCCAGTCCCAATCTGCCTGCAACCATATCCCTGGAAACCCTATAGCATCAAACACACTTGTCACAATACAATGCATTTTTCACCCTGTATTTTCACATTCATAAGAAATAGTATATAACTTCAATTCCTACATTTTGCTTATTTTAAAGTAACATTCTTCCTCAGTTGTAATTCTTATTTCACTTCCACAGTGAAGAAATTTGCTTTCAAACTCAACAGCATCTCCTCCACAATTACCATCAGCACTGGTGCACCACAAGGCTGTGTGCTTGGCCCCTACTCTACTCACTCTAAACCTCTGATTGTGTGGCTCAGTACAACTCCAATGCCACATTTAACTTTGCAGATGACACCACTGTTGTTGGATGAATCAAAGGTGGTGACAAATTTGCCATCAGGAGGGAGATGGAAAATCTAGTTGAATGGATCCTCAACAATAATCACTCACTCAACATCAACAAAATCAAAGAGTTAATCATTGACTACAGGAGAAGGGAAGTGCAGGTCTATGTGTCTCTTATCATCAGGGAATTCGAGTTGGTGAGAGTCAGTAACTTTAAATTCCTTGTCGTTATCATTTCAGAGGATCTGTCCTGGGACTAGCAGTAAGTGCCATCATAAAGAAGGCACAGCAGTGACTACTTAGAAGTTTGCCTATAATCAGCATGATATTGAAAACTTTGACACACTTCTATAGATGCACAGTGGAGAGCATCCTGACTGGTTGTTGCATCACAGCCTGATATGGAAACACAATGATCAGGAATGGAAAAGTCTACAAGAAATATTAGATACATCCCAGTCCATCACAGGCAAAGCCCTCCCCATCATCCAGTATATTTACAGGAAGTGCTTCCACAAGCAAACTGCACCCATCATCAACAACATCCTTCATCCACCTCATACCCTCTCTGCACAGCTGCCATCGGGAAGGACGACCAGGAGCCCCAGTTCCCACAGCACCAGGTTCAGAATGAGTTATTACCCTACACAGGTCATGCTCTTGAAACAGAGTAAATAACTTCTCTGAGCTGATTCCATAACTTGCAGAGTCACTTTCACGTATTATACAACTGAATTTTTTTATTTTTCCACTATTTGTCTTCTTTTGCACTGTCTGTCAGTCTTTGCTGTTTATATTTTTTCATCAATTCCATGGTATTTACTTTCCTGTAAATACCTGAAAGAAAATTAATCTGAAGTAGTAACCTTTTACGTCAGAGGTCCCAACACACTAGGCCACTGCTACACCAGGATAAGGAATGCTTATTGTTGTAATGTCGGATCATTTGACTGCACTCCTGATACCTGATACAGACAGAGCCTAAGGAACAAGGCTCCAGAGATCCAGATAACCAAGTGTTGGTCATGAGAGGCAGAGGATCGGTTACAGGATTGCCTTGAGTCAGCAGGCTGAGCCATGTTCATCAACTCAACTAACTATCTGATCGATAAGGCCAGGGTCATTACAGAGTTCATTAAAACATCTGTGGAGGTGTGTGTCCCCACAAAATCACTCAGGATTTCCCAAATCAGAAGCTCTGGATAAGCACTGAGATCCAGAACCTGCTGAGCACCAGATCAGTGGCATTCAAGTCTGGAGATCAGGAGTGTTACAAGAGGTGCAGGTGTGATCTCCAGAAAGCCTCTTGGGCAAGGTGGAGATTCCAGACTAGACTGGAATAAAATAGGGATTCTTGACAGTTGTGGCAGGGTTTGAATGACAGAACCTCCTGCAAAGGTAAATCCTGTGACAAAGGGGACAGCAGACATTTGCTTCCAGATGAGCTCAATGCCTTCATATCTTTGACCTTGATATCTTCAGCCTCACTATCTGGCAGTGTGTGGTAGCCTTCTGCTGGAAGAAAGCTTCAATCATATTGGTGCCCAACAGCAGCATGGTAACTTGTTTAAATGACTATTGCCCAGTGGCTGTTACATCCACGATGATGAAGTGTGTTGAGAGGCTGGTGTTGAAGCATATCAGCTCTTGTCCGAATGGTGACTTGGATCCTCTCCAATTCACCAACTGAAGCAAAAGCAGATGTGTCTCACTGGCTCTTCACACAACTCTGGAACATCTGGACAGGAAAGATGCAAACATCAGGATGCCCTTTATTGATTACATCTCAGCATTGAACACTGTCCTACCCTCAAATCTAATCAGTAAACTCCAAGACTGGGCCTCAATACCCCCGTGTGCAATTGGATCCTGGATTTCCCCAGGTGCAGACCCCAGTCAGTTCAGATTGGCAAAAACATCTCCTCCACAATCTCGATCAGCACAGGAGCACTACCGGGAAGTGAGCTTAGCCCCTCCTCCCCCACCTACTCACTTTTCACCTACAGTATGACTGTGTGGCCAAGTACACTGCCAACACCATTTACAAGTTTGCGTATGACACCACTGTTGTGGGCTGTACCAAAGGGCTGCATTGATCAGCATACAGGAGGGACACCGAAAACTTGGCTGTGTGCCATCATGACAACTCAATGTCAATAAGACCAAGGGACTGATTGTGGCTTCAGGAGGGGAAAACCTGAGGTCCATGTACCTGTAATCAAAGGACGATTAGTGGTGGAAAGGATCAGTAACTGAATTTCTGTGTGTCACTCTTTGAGAACCTATCCCAGACTGATTATATAAAAACTATTGTGAAGAAATCCTAACTGTGTCTCTGCTTCCTCACGGCTCGGAGATTCAGCATGTCATTGTAAACTTTGCCAAACTTCTATATACTTGTGGTGACTGGCTGCATTACGGCCTGGTAACAAACACCAACACCAATCCTACAAACTGTAGTGGATTTGGCCCTGTATATCACTCACAACCACTGAGCACATCAACATGAAACACAGCCGTAGGAAAGCAGTGTCCATCATCAAAGATACTCACCACCCAGACAATGCTCTTTTCTCACTGCTACCATCAGGTAGAAGGTACAGGTACCTCAGGATTCGCACCACCAGGTTCAAGAACACTTACTACCGATCAACCATCAGGGGCTTGAACAAAAGGGGATAGCTACACTCATTTATGGACTCTGTTATATTGTTATTTCATATGTGTTATTTACTTGTTCAAGAGCTGTGAGGTAAAGACCTTGGTCAGACCCCACGGAGTTAAAAACATAGAAACATAGAAAACCTACAGCTCAATACAGGCCCTTCGACCCACAAAGTTGTGCCAAACATGTCCTTACCTTAGAACAAACTAGGATTATCCATAGCCCGCTAATTTCCTAAACTCCATGTATCCATCTAGGAGTTTCTTAAAAGACCCTATCGTCTCCACCTGCACCACGGTCACTGTCAGCTCATTCCATGCACTCAACATGGATAGGAAATTTTGAGAGGGACATGGGCCTAATGCAGGCAGATGGGACGAGTTCAGCTCGACAACTTGGTCGGCGTCGATGAGTTGTACCAAAGGGACGTTTTCAGTTCTGTATAAATCACAAACACCCAATGACACTAAGTTGTATTATTTGATGATATGTCCCTTTGCACACCCAGTTCCCTAACCCAAGAGGTGTTGAAACATGATAATAAAAGGCATCAGCCACTGTGTGGCTCCACTACACTACCCCATCCACCGTAGCCCCACATATCTCACCATACACAATCTACAGCCTTATCTCTCCCAGGCCCACATATACATCCACCAGCCCTACCCTCAAACCTAATCCAGAGGTCCAAGGGGACACACAGCCCCACAAACACGATGATTAGTGTCAGGAGGAGGAAGATCCAATAAAGGCAAGTGTTGGCCCTGGTGAATGAAGGCATGGGTCAGATCAAAGTGGCAGCGTTGCGTGACTCTGAATCGAGAGTGACGAGATGAAGAAGCACAAGAGGGTGATTCTCCCACTGCCTGCATAATCTCTTTGTTATTTTGATTTTGTTCTGATAGTTCTCTGTCTATTTGAATATTTTGGTATAATTAATATTTAATTCCAGTGTTTCTTGTCAATGTTGTGTCTGATGCAATGTGTCTGTGATGCTGCTACAAATTCGTTGTTCCTCTCACCTGTGCATAAATAAACTCGATTTGAACTTTACATTGAAATGTCCAAATCTCTCCTTCGCTCTGCTGCTGCCCTGTGTCATGAACTGAACATCTTAGTGTTTAATTTAACAACATTTCATCTGATTTAATTTTCATTCTGCTTTTGAAATTTGCGTTTCACTTTTCAATGTCAGCCCGCACCCCCGCCTGTCTCTGCCCTTCTGTACTTCCTCCCGCATTAAACGACAGCGGTAACCGCCACACATTGGCGCCGCTTCCCATCCCCCAGCGTTCCGATTGGTGATTCCCTTCTCCAAACAACCAATGGAAATGCTCTGCATTCCCATCCTCATTAACATTCCACTTTGGGCGCTGCCTATTTAATCCGCGCTCCGGACAACTTCTGCTTATTATTGTATTTGAAACCGACGAGGAAATGCCTGATGCACCGAAACCCGCTCCCAAGAAGGGCGCCAAGAAAGCTCTGTCCAAACCGGCGAGCAAGTCTGGCAAGAAGCGCAAGAGGACGAGGAAGGAGAGTTACGCCATCTACATCTACAAAGTGATGAAGCAGGTTCACCCCGACACCGGCATCTCCTCCAGGGCCATGAGCATCATGAATTCATTCGTGAACGATATTTTCGAGCGCATCGCGGGTGAGGCTTCCCGCCTGGCCCATTACAACAAGCGGTCCACCATCAGCTCCCGGGAGATCCAGACCGCCGTGCGCCTGTTGCTGCCCGGGGAGCTGGCCAAGCACGCCGTGTCCGAAGGGACAAAGGCGGTGACCAAGTACACCAGCTCCAAGTAAAGCTGTCCAGTGAGATGATCGAAAACACAACGGCTCTTTTAAGAGCCACTCACAATTTCAATGAAAGAGTTGTATTAGCATTTGGGTATTAAATTACACATATTTTGTCTGGTGACTTCTACAAGAGCGAAATCACGGTTGGAATAAGCTCCCACTGAACTGACAAGGAATTGTTACCCCCGCACCCCCCCCCCCCTTCCCCATCAGTCCGCCCACTCGGTATCCATGCCAAGCGGAGGATTGCTGCCGTTTTATTTGTGGGTTCGGGGTTTATTGGTTTTAGCTGGGTAACTCAATCTCATTTCAACTCGAGCCTGAAAGACCCCATGACTCTTTCATATGGAGAAGTGTTGACAGTCCTTCTGCTTATAGATGCTGCCTGGCCTGCTGTGTTCCACCAGCATTTTGTGTGTGTTTGAATTTCCAGCATCTGCAGATTTCCTCGTGATGGCTCTTTCATATAATAACTTTATAAAATTGCAGACTAGACGCTGGTCAAAGTTTGAGAACAGCCGTTTTCCATAACCTTATAACGTTCACACAGGGACCGACCGCAGGCAGAAGCTGAGGGTCAGTTTTATTCGGTTCCATTACGGGTTGAAAGAAATTAGAGAATTGAGTTCCCAGACACTCCAATATCAACTACACTTAAATCAAATGTGTCCGGTTTCAGTAACAGAGGGAAATGCGAAGACCCAATCTTAAAACTGACCTGCAATTACTTAACTTGAAATTAAATTTGAACAATAGATTTATTTTTTGGCGGTTTTTTTTTCCAGATTTCAATGCACTTTGGGGAGGAGACGTTTATTTTTCCCGCTTCTACTTTTACGGACTGCTGATTGGTGATTAAGGCAGTTCTTCGATTGGGGCATTTCTCTTCACCAATGAGAATAAGCAGGATCACACCAATCACAAACATCAGTTTGCATTCTCAAAGAGGGAATAAAAAGTGCGAGTTGGGGCGGGGTGAACATTCCTTCATTCTCACTGGAGTAATATCCTGACTGTGAAAATGTCTGGACGTGGAAAAGGCGGCGCTGGCAAAGCTCGGTCCAAGGCCAAATCTCGTTCGTCTCGGGCTGGACTACAGTTCCCGGTCGGCCGGGTTCACAGACTCCTAAGAAAGGGCAACTATGCTGAGCGGGTGGGTGCCGGAGCCCCGGTCTATCTGGCTGCTGTGCTCGAGTATCTGACGGCCGAAATCCTCGAATTGGCCGGCAACGCGGCCCGGGACAATAAGAAGACCCGCATCATCCCCCGACACCTGCAGCTGGCCGTCCGCAACGACGAGGAGCTGAACAAGCTGCTGGGAGGGGTGACTATCGCTCAGGGCGGTGTGTTACCCAACATCCAGGCCGTCCTGTTGCCCAAGAAAACCGGCGCTGCCAGTAAGTGAAGCGACGTAAGCTGAATCTATTTACCCAAAGGCTCTTTTCAGAGCCACTCACAATGTCTGTGGAAGGGCTGAGCGGCGGGTGCTTTCCGTCCCTTTGATATCCTGCATCCGTTAGTGTCTCGACCTGTTTCTTCCGCGAATAAACCTATATAAATCTGCACAGAAACCTGTTCGTTTCAGTCCCGGCTCGTTTTCCCTTCTCAGCCGACCGAATGCAGCTCTCTCCCCTTGCAGAGAGTCAGCGTGTTCACTGGGTGCAGAGTAGTGAAACGAACTTCCGGAGTCAGCCCCGGGAGGGAAACTCCACCCTGTCACATCAAAACTATCTCGTGCAGTTTTAGGACGGAGAAAACTGTTGCTTCTCTAAAAGACCCTGGGGAGTGAACAGTTTCTGCCTACCCATCCCTAGAAGATGTCCCATTGATCCATGAAACTGGCACTCTGTCCCCTGCACCAGCTCCTGAGCCACACGTTCATCACTGGAATCTCTCTATATCTCCCCCCACTAACAAGTGTCACTGGGAGTAATACAGAGCTTACTACTTTTTAGTTTCTGTCTGATTTCTCTAAACTGACTGCACAGGACACAACCCTCCGTATCCCTACGCTGCTATTACCAACACGCACCGTCCACCACGATGTCCGGCTGCTCAGCCTTCCCTTTGAAATGTCCTGCAGCTGCTCCGACACCATCGGACCAGAAGACGCAGCAGCAGAAGTAGGCCATTTGGCCCATCCTGTCTGCTGCCCCATTCTGCCAGGACTAAGAGATCATGACAGATCTCTTAACCCTCTCAAACACTCTTATCCCCCCACCCCCCCCCCCCCCACACACACAATCGAGAACCTCCACATTAAATGTACCCAATGAATTGGTCACATCCGTCTGTGGGGATGAATTCAGAGTCAGGAGCAGAATCAGGTTTATTACCACCGGCAGGAGTCAGGAAATTTGTTAATTTAGCAGCAGCAGTTCAATGCAGGACATGATAATATAGAAAGAATAAATACATTACTGTATATATGTATATGGATATGAATATTAAGTGGATTTAAAATAGTGCAAAAACAGAAATATTATAAATTATATTTACAATACATCTTCAGCGGTTTTTGGGTGTTTTAAAGTGACAAACCAAATATCTTCACGCTCCTGATGAAATATACATGCTGTCGTGCCTTCTTTATACTGTAGCTGCATCAATAGATCCTCAGAGATATTGACACCCAGGAACTTAAAATTGTTCACTCTGTCCACTTCTGATCCCTGTATGAGGATTGGTTCGTGTTCCCTCGTCTTACCCTTCCTTCAATCAGCTGTTTTGTCTTACTGACATTGAGCACAAGGTTGTTGCTGTGACACCACTCAACTAGCTGGTATATCCCACTCCTGTATGTCCAATCATCTCCGTCTGAGATTCTACTATCAATGGTTGTATGAGGCATATTTATAGATTGCACTTGAGTGAGATTTCTTCACATTGTCATGGGTTTAGAGAGAGTAGAGCAGTTGGCTAAGCACACGTCCTGGAGGTGCACCAGAGCAGTGTTGATCTTCAGAGGAGAGGAGATAGTTGAATTTGAATTGACTTTATTTCTGTCATCCTTCACATACATGAGGTGTAAAAATCTACGTTATGTCTCCATCTAAATATGCAATGTGCAATCATAGTGATTTATAATAATTGATAATAAATAGAAAAGCCAGTGTAACAGAGAGGTCCCCTCAAATCAGCGTGAGTTAATCAGTCTGATGGAAGGAGCTGTCCAGAAGCCTGTTGGTTCTGTCTTTTGTGCTGTGGTACCGTTTCCTGGATGGTTGCTGCTGGAATAGATTGTGCTTGGGGTGACTGGGGTCCATGATGGTCCCTCGGGCCCTTTTCTCACACCTGTCTTTGTCAATGTCCTGAATCATGGGAAGTTGACAACAATAGATGCGCTGGGCTGTGCTGCAATTAAGGGAGGTACTGTTCCCATACCAGGCAGTGATGCAGCCGGTCGGGATGCTCCAAATTATGCCCCTGTAGAACGTTCTTAGGATTTGGGAGGTGAACGAGGCGCTGTTGTGCTTTTTTCACCATACAGCAGGTACGTACAGACCACGTGAGATCCTCGGGTATGTTGATGCCGAAGAATTTAAAGCTGTTTACCCTCTCAACCCCAGATCCATCGATGTCAATAGGGGTAAGCCCATCTCCATATCTCCACACAATCTGTGTGAATTATCACTAATCCGCACAGACTGTGGTTTCCCGGTTGGGAAGTCGAGGATCCATTTGCAGAGGGAACAGGTTCCGTAGCTTATTGATCAGGACTGTGGGAATGATGGTGTTAAACGTTGAGCTCTAGTCAATGAGCAACATCCTGACATAGGCTACACAGATTCACTGCTCTTTACTACGGAAATTGCTCCTTATCTTTGTTCTAACAGTATGTCCTAGTATTGTGAGGCTGTGCCCTGTGTTCCTAGACGGCTCCACTATCGGAAGCTCCCTCCCCACTCCATTCTAGGCCTTTCAATATTTGATCTGTTTCAATGAGATTCCCTCGTTCTTCTAAAGTCCAGAGACAACCGGACCAGAGCCATCAAACAATCCGCGTGCATTAACCCTTTTATTGCCAGGATCTTTTTTGTGAACTTCCTCTGGACCCTCTCCGATGCGAGCATGTAGCTTTTTAGATAAGGGGCCCAAAACAGATCACAATACTACAAGTGTGATCGGACCAATGCTTACATCCTTGCTTTTGTATTGTAGTCCTCTCAAAATGAATGCCGACATTTGGTTTCCTTACCACTGACTCGACTGGGAAGTTTATCTTTAGGAAATCCTGCACATCTGAGACGAACCTGACCCCAGTACCCAGGAGGCGACACACCATCGTGTCATCTCTGTGGCTGCCACAGAATCTCCTGCACATCCACTGTACTGTGAGTCTGCTGTCATCACTGCTCTGCTTGACGTTTCCTCCCACGGAGCATCGGTCTGGGGTCTCAGTACCACCGACCTGGCGGGCTGCTGTCTCTGGTTTGTCATCCCAGGGGTATCCTAAGGAGTCTACTTGTTGCTGAGTGTCACGGCCACAGGGAGACATTGCACCGCGTGTCTCTTCCCCTTTCCGTCATGGTGGTCACCCAGCAATCTGCAGCCTGATGTCGGTTGTGACCAACTCATGAATCTCTGGTCTCAGCATCCTGGAAACTCTCGGTCTGTCCATCTCCATCTTCATTTCCTTCACACGGTCAGTCAGGAGCTGCACCTCGGTGCTCTTCCCTCATGTGAAGTTATCGGGGACACTGAGTGACTCCCACATCCTGAGGTGGAGCATGTCACTGCCGTAACTGTAATTCCAGCCACTCTGATGGGGAGAGGAATTTCAAAGAAATCCTCTGACATTTGACTTCCCAGAGTACACCGACTTATCTCCCATTTCTCTGCCTACATTTCCAGCCGTTCTATGTTCTGCTGAATCCTTTGGCAACTTTCCTCACGATCCATAACTGCAGCAGTTTCTGTGTCTCTGCAGACCAACAAATCAGCTCTTCTTCATTTTCATCCAAATCATTTCACAAAGAGTAGAATTCCTTGTGGGCCCCTCTGTTCACAGGTGTCCAGTCAGAATCACACCCCTCAACCATTACCTTCTGTGTTCTCTGACCAAGCTGCATTTTGAATATACTTGCTGTGTTCTCGCTCGGGTGTAATGAAACGCCAAATGAAACGCCGAGATAAACCGTAGTCAATGTAAACAAGGTCGCAGTAAGATTAACCATTTACTGTTCACTCTTCACATTAACGTATGGTGCAAACTATTGATAAAACAATACAAGATTGATACAGTATTTGTTCCCTTCTTGATATCACATTTACATTGTAAATACTTGTAAAAGTAAACTACACCTACATTTCATTAAAGTGCAGCATACAGTCAGAATCTACCTACGCCATGGACCATTTTAAATACACTTCAACACAAACTATCCGCAACTCTTTAACTAACGAAAACATAAACCTCATTGGCCGTCGTTACTTTTAACGGGATCAGCGTTAACATTTTAATTCAACATATCGATTATCTATTAACTTACAGCGTTGCTCTCACTGTGATTTCTAATGCTTACAAACAACTTCTTGCACAGGTCTGTTTCTTGCTCTGGTCTCCCTCGTGCGAGCCCCCACCCTCGCGGTGATCCCAAACCGGTACTTTCCCACAAGACGTGGCAAAACCGGATGTGACGTCATCACATGCCGATATATTTTACAGGCAATGAATATACTTTAAACAATTCTAATTCTAACTAGAAAATACTAACAAATGAATTACTAAGCGAAAATATTATAAACTAAATAACTGCCATAAAGGCAACACACTCCCCGCTTGACCTTCGTAAGGTCACAATGAACAGAATACAAAACTTAGTCTCTAAATCAGTCATTAGGTAGAAGTGGAATGATTTCTGTAACTGGCCTTGGATAAATTTTCACATCGCCTTGGTCGGTAGTCTTCAGCTCGACCTTCCTGACATGTCCATCCCCACGAGGGAATGTAGCAGTGATTCTGGCCATTGGCCAGCTGTTGCGGGCGATTTGCTTGTCCCTGAGCAGGACTAAGTCTCCAACTTGAAGATTCCTGCGGGGTTCTGTCCACTTTTGTCTGTGTTGCAACAAAGGTAGATATTACTGTCTCCAGCGAGACCAGAACCTATTTGCCAGAGCTTGGACTTGTCTCCATTGCTTTGTGTACAAATCCTTGTCTGAGAAGTCTCCTGGTGGAGGGGGAGCTCCTGCCTTCTGTGTAAGGAGCATTGATGGCGAGAGTATGAAGGGGTTCTCTGAGTCAGAAGACACATGTAGGAGTGGTCGTGCATTTATAAATGGCTGTGATCTCTGCCATTAGGGTACTCAGCACCTCGTGGGTCAATCGGGTGCATTGCTCCAGAAACATTGAATCAAGAATTCTTCTAGCGATCCCAATCATCCGCTCCCATGCGCCGCCCATGTGGGAGGCGTGTGGTGTGTTGAACTCCCAGTTGCATCCCTGCTGACTGAGGTACATTTGCACCGTTTTGTCCATCCCCTTTGATGCTCCTACAAAGTTCGTGCCACAATCGGACCTTAACTGTTTTTCAGGGCCTCTTATCGCAAAGAACTGCCTGAGAGCGTTAATGCAGCTGGATGTATCCAAAGATTCAATTACCTCGATGTGTACCGCTCTTGAACTCATGCAGCTAAACATGATGGCCCATTGCTTGCTCTCTGCTTGTCCTCCTCTGGTGCGTCTCGTAGTGATAGACCAGAGGCCAAATACGTCAAGCCCCACATATGTAAAGGGAGGGCAGGTTTCGAGGCGCTCAGGTGGGAGGTCCGCCATGCGTTGAACTTCTAATCTACCTCGCAGTTTCCTGCAGGTTACACATTTATGAAGTACTGAATTGATCAGTGTTTTACCTCCCAAGATCCACAGTCCCGCTGTCCTTATTGCTCCTTCCGTCAGGTGACGGCCCTGATGCTTTCCCTGTTCATGATGATAGCGATTGAGCAGTAAGGATACATGGCTGTCTTTGGGCAGGATTACTGGACTCCTTTCTGCGGCCGGAAGTTGGGAGTGTATTAACCGGACTCCAATGCAGATAATATCGTTCTTCAGGATCGGGCTGAATTTCCTCAAAGGTCTGTCCTTTGGTATTGGTTTGTTGACTTGGAGAGCTGAAAACTCCCCTGCAAAAGCCGCTCTTTGCGTTGTTTTAAAGATGACGTCCTTTGCCTGGGCCAATTCGTCCGCGGTGCAAGGCAAAGTACATTTGTGCCATCCCCTACATTTACTGTTTCGGGATGAATGTTTGTGTGATCTGGCCATGTGAATGAGGAACGCAAGTCCTCTCACTAAAGAATTCAAAGTGGAGAACCGCCGAAAGCGTTCGTTAGTACGTATCGATTCTTCGAGGTAGGTGGCTCCTGTTTGTATTTGCGGCCGAATTTCCGAGTCTTTCTCAAGTTCGATCAGTTCAAATGTCTCGCTCATTTGAGTCCTTTCCGATGGTGGCTGATACAGAAAGGGGGGTCCGGTGAACCAGGTTGTCTGAGCCAGGCGGGATGCAGGTAAGGATCTCGATGCATGGTCTGCAGGGTTATCCTCGGTACGTACGTAATGCCATTGTTCGGGCTTTGATGACAGGCGGATGCGTTGAACTCTATTATGAACGTACACGTAGAAGCGTTTTGATTCGTTGTAAATATAACCAAGCACGACTTTGATATCCGTGTAGAACTTGATATCGTTGAACTCTAGGTCTAGCTCATCCTGGATAAGGTCTGCCATTTCCACGGCCAAGACGGCTGCGCACAGTTCAAGCCTTGGAATTGTCGGCTCGGACTGAGGAGCGAGCTTCGCCTTACCAGTTACAAATCCCACTTCGACTTGGCCGTCCTTTCCGACCACTTTCAAGTAAGCCACAGCACCGTTGGCCTTGGTGGACGCATCCGAAAAACACACACAATTCTGTGTGCGTTGCCTCGGTGGGTGAGGTCGCAGTGTATCTACGTTGGATATGAAGCTGTTTTAGATCTGGAAGTGAATCTCTCCAAGCCTCCCACTTGCTTAGCTTGTCTTCAGGTAGGGGAGTATCCCAGTCAGAGGGCTCAGATGTAAGTTCTCTGAGAAGGGCTCTTCCTTGAATCGTAACTGGTGCCAGTAGACCCAAAGGATCGAAAACACTGTTGACAGTGGAGAGGACTCCACGGCGGGTAAATGGTTTGATCACGGTCGGCACAGAGAATGTGAATGAGTCGGTCGTTATCTCCCAGAGGAGACCCAAGCTCCTTTGTGTGGGTATGGTTTCTCCATCTAAATCTAGATCTTTGATTGCTGGAGCACAGTCGTGTGGAAAGGCCTCCATTACTGCCTGACGGTTTGATGCAAACTTATGCAAGCGGAGGTTTGACTCCGCGAGTGAGGCTTGTGTACGTCGGAGCAGATCGATTGCTTCGTCTTCTGTCTGTAGTGATATCAAGCCGTCGTCGACGTAGAAGTGCCTTTCTGCAAACTCAACGGTGTCGTCACCGTGCTCCTGTGGGCCCTCTCTGATGGCTCTTCGCAGCCCATAGATGGCCACGGCAGGTGACGGACTATTGCCGAAAACGTGGACTTTCAACCGGTACTCGTTAACTTCCTTGTTAATGTCATTGTCCTTGTACCATAAGAAACGGAGGAAATCACGATAGTCTTCCTGTACTAAGAAGCAATGGAACATCTGCTGGATGTCCGCTAAGATTGCGACCTTCTCCTTCCGGAAGCGCAGCAGGACCCCGAGAAGAATATTGTTAAGGTCGGAGCCTGTAAGAAGCACGTCATTTAGGGAGACGACGGCACACTGGGCAGTGGAGTCGAAGACCACCCTGATCTGATTGGGTTTTTGTGGGTGGTAAACTCCAAATGTTGGGAGGTACCAGCACTCCCCGCCTTCCGGCAGTGGTGGTGCTGCCTCGGCATGTGCATCAGCGAAGATCTTTTCCATAAATGCTATGTATTGTTGTTGCATCTCGGGTTTCCTTTTCAGGGTTTTTTGTAAGGACGTGAACCACTTGACCGCCTTCTCTTTGTTATTTGGCAAGCGCTGGCGTGGTTCTCTGAAGGGTTGTGGGGCGACCCAATTATTTGCTTCATCTCTGAAGACTTTGGTGTCCATCATTTTTAAGAAGGAGATGTCTTGAGCTGATGGAGCAAGTTTATTATAATGCTCCGTTTGAGCGAAGACTGACTGGCCCAGCGTCTTGTCGATTACTTTGCGCTTGTTAACGCCTTGTTGTGCTTCCTTGATACACATGGAACTTGTGCAGGGTTGAAAAATTGAATGGCGGCCACTCTCTAGCACATTGGTCTTGAGTGTGTTAACCGTCGGTTTGTGTACGTTGCTGAGCCACACCTCTCCTATCACCACCCAGCCCAGATCCAGGCGTTGCGCAAAGGGGGCGCCGTGTGGTCCATTGACCTGCTGCCTAACCTTGTGCACCCGGAGAACGTCTCTCCCTAATAGCAGGAGTATTTCTGCTTTTGGGTCCAGTTCTAGGATGTGTTTTGCGATGTGGTGGAGATGTGGCTGGTGTAGCATCGCACTTGGTGTCGGGATCTCAGTGCGGTTATTCATGATTTCATTGCACTCTAAGAGCGGAGGGAGACAGATGACGACTTTACCATCCAGGGACTCGATCTGGACGCCTTCTGCCTTCCTTCCTTGAGTTTCCACGTTGCCTGAGCAAGTTCTAAGGTAGTATGGGAATTGCTCACTCTCAATGTTGAACAATTTAAAGAACTCTGGACTGACTAGTGAGGGATTGCTCTGATCATCCAGAATTAGATAGGCTTTGATGGCCTTGTCTTTGGCTCCTTAAGGGTACACCTTAGTGAGGCAGATCTTTGAACAAGAACGGCTTGACTGAGCTTGACCACAAACTTCTGTACAGCTCGAGCTGACAACTGTTGTCCTGGAGTGAGCCTCTCCCTCCCCACCGTCCTGTTGTGAGGGTGAAGGAGCGTTGTCAGTTTGCGTTGACAGGCCGGGATGCATGGCCCCATCGTGATTAGTGCTATCACATTCCGGACACTTCAGGACGATCGTACACTCTCTGGCAAGGCGAGAGGTTGAGGAACAGCAGTTAAAACATATTCTTTTCTCCCTGAGAAGGGCCATCCTCTCTGCAAGGGGTTTTTCCCTAAACGTTCTGCATCTTTTGAGGGGGTGGGGTTTGTCATGCAATGGACAATACTTGCTAGGGTCATTGTTAGTTGTAAAAGCTTCAGTCTTGAGCACTGAGACGGGTTTATTGATGTTGAAAGTATTCGAAGAGGATCTACCTGGCTTGGTGTAAATCGTACTGCTTCCTGGACCCGTGAGGCTAGGGACATTTCGCTTCTTCGCCTCCTTGCACACAAACCTAGTGAGGTGCTTAAAAGGAGGAAAACGACCATCGTGGTCTTCCTTGTACTCTGAGGCAACAGACAGCCACCTGTCCTGCAGCCCAAATGGAAGTTTGTCCACGATTTGTCTAATCCCGGATGGAGTATCTAGGTATACTAGACCAGCTGAGTAGCCATCTTCTTTGGCGCCTTGGATCTCCATGAGTAAATCTCCGAGTTCTCTTACCTTAATGTGATCTTTGGCTGACACCTTAGGAAAGTTTTCCAGACGTCGATATAGCGCCACTTCAATAATTCTGGGAGCCCCATAGGCCTCCCAAAGTCTCTCCCATGCTTTGCTTAAGGCTAGCTCGGGTTTGTTGATGTACACTGAACGTATGCGTCTCACCTGTTCGCATGATTCTTTTCCCAGTCATTTTGCCATAAGATCCAAAATGTTAATGTGATTTCCTCCGTTTCTTATGGTTGTTCTGAGATGGACTCCATCGATAGCGTTGGTGAATGTGGAGTACTATGTACGGTAATTTTCAGGTTTATCATCAAACTGGTACAGTCCCGAAGTGACGAGATCCCGTCGTGCTAAATACTGCATCATGAGACCAACTGTAAGTGGCATGTGGGCTGGGGAAATACGATGGCGCGTATATTACTGAGGGCGTACATTTCTTATGGAATTTGCTGTCCTGAATTCGACCTCTGCATCTCTTCTCACTAAATCTTGTAGGTTTGGTGTCGAGAAGTATTTGTCGTCAGCTCTTTCATTCTTGACTTCATCGCGGAGTTGCGAGGGTAAATTGTCTTCCTCGTATGGATGTGATGCAATCGGGCCTCCCTGAGGTTCCTCATGACATGGGATGTTATCGAATACGTATGGAGAGGAAGGACGAGCCTTCCTGTCTATTTGAGATCGGACATAGTCGCTTGTGCGTTCCAATCTGGTCCTTTCTGAAGTAGATCTTACGTCGGTCAGATTCTGCAATCCTTCAGCTTCTTCTATGTACTCTGCTTCCACCTTGGCAGCTTCTTCTTCTCCTTCTAGCTCCAGCACTTCCAACTCTGCCGATATCCTTGCCTTTTCCAACTGGATTTCGGCTTCTCTGGCAGCCTTTTCCTTCTGGATTTCGGCTTCTTTGGCAGCCGCTTCCTTCTGGATTTCGACTTCTTTGGTGGCCGCTTCCATTTCTCTGGCAGCCTTTTCCTTCTGGATTTCGGCTTCTTTGGCAGCCGCTTCCTTCTGGATTTCGACTTCTTTGGTGGCCGCTTCCATTTCTCTGGCAGCCCTTTCCTGCTGGATTTTGGCTTCTTTGGCAGCCGCTTCCATTTTCAATTTTGCTGCTCGCTTGACGTAGCCCACCCGCACATGGGCGTCATCTGCTTTAGCTCTTGCCTGGGCGGCTTTACTTGATGATGCCCTACTGCCCTTGTCGCTGGGTGGCATCGACTTGATGCTGGATCGAGATGACATTGCAGCACTTGAAACACCTGATAATGCCGCTTTTTCACTGTAGCGTTCTCGCTCCGGTGTAATGAAACGCCAAATTAAATGCCGAGATAAACCGTAGTCAAAGAAAACAAGGTCGCAGTAAGATTAACCATTTACTGTTCACTCTTCCCATTAACTTATGGTGAAAACTGTTGATAAAACAATACAAGATTGATACAGTATTTGTTCCCTTCTTGATATCACATTTACATTGTAAATACTTGTAAAGGTAAACTACAACTACATTGCATTAAAGTGCAGCATACAGTCGGAATCGACCTACGCCTTGGACCATTTTAAATACACTTCAACACAAACTATCCGCAACTCTTTAACTAACGAAAACATAAACCTCATCGGCCGTCGTTACTTTTAACGGGATCGGCGTTAACATTTTAATTCAACATATCGATTATCTATTAACTTACAGCATTGCTCTCACTGTGATTTCTAATGCGAACAAACAACTTCTGGCTCTGGTCTCCCTCGTGCGAGCCCCCGCCCTTGCATCGATCCCAAACCGGTATTTTCCCACAAGACGCGGCGAAACCGGATTTGACGTCATCACATGCCAATATATTTTACAGGCAATGAATATACTTTAAACAATTCTAATTCTAACTAGAAAATACTAACAAATGAATTACTAAGCGAAAATATTATAAACTAAATAACTGCCATAAAGGCAACACAATACTCTACCAAATTTCTTTTGAGTCATGTGCCTCCATGCTGTGGATCTTGTTGTGGGACTCTTGTTGAAAGCTTTACCAAAGTCCTTGTATCCTGTACCCACTACCCAGCTCTCATCAATTGAATTTGTCACTTAAAACGTTCGGCCATGTTTGCAAGAGTTGACGTTGCTCATGTAAAGTGATATTGGCTACTCTGAAATTGTTTATGCTTTTTCAGATGCAAGCTGATCCTATCGTTAAATATCTTTTCTAGTAATATCAGCAATTTATAATATCCCTACCACTAATGTAAGAGTCACCAGGGTATAGTTTCTCGTCTTGTCCCTATTGCAATTCTTAAAAAGGTGAAGGATATTTGTCATTTTCCGCTCTTCTGCATCCTGGCCTGTAATTAGAAGAGAATCACTTTTGAGTTGTTTATATTTTTTGTCCTTATTTTATCCTTCAAGCATCAGGTTTTTGAATCAATGTTCAAAGTAAATTTATTATTAAAGTACGTATACATTATACAACTTTGAGGTTTGTTTCAAACAGGCTGTCATGAAACAAAGAAAGCCAAAAGAAGCCACTAATAAAATAAGACCATCAAACACCCAATGTGCAGAAAGAAAGACAAATCCTGCAAACAATAAACACAAGCAAATTCTGTAGCATTTTGAACTGAAATGCTCAAAGAGAGTTTGTGCACAGATGCTTAGTTCAGTGCAGAGTGGAGAAGCGAACTGAACCGGCTTGTCCCTGGCCTCGGCCAGAACAACCTGACCTTTTCAATCTGGCCCCTTGTCTAAATTGTTGTCCAAACACTGGGTTCAGTTGCTTTGATACGATCTCGGGCCTGGTCCCCGCCACCTCGATTTGGCCTGTACCTGACTTTTCCATTTCAGCCCGGAGTTTAATCAACCGTACTTCGGGTTTTCCTCACTTTCTGTGACGTCGGTCCTGCCACATCAAATTGCCTCCAAGTCGAAAGGGAAGTTACAGGCTATTTGTTTACCAGAAAAAGAGATTCACTGATGTCACCCTAAACCAGAACCAGTGGAGATAACTGCATTTAATTTCACTTAACTCACCGCAGAACTGTTTCCCACAATCTATCAATGCACACAAAATGCTGCTGGAACACAGTAGGCCAGGCAGCGTCTACAAGGAGAAGCACTGTTGACGTTTTGGGCTGAGACCCTTCGTCAGGACTAACTGAAAGGAAAATAGTAAGAGATACTCAACTCTCTACTGTCAAGGTGAAGCCACACTCGGGTTGGAGGAACAACACCTTATATACCGGCTGGGTAGCCTCCAACCTGATGGCATGAACATTGACTTGTCCAACTTCCGTTAATGCCCCTCCTTCACTTCTTACCCCATCCCTGATATATTTAGTTGTTTATCCCCCTCCTTTTGTTTTCTCTCTTTCTGCCCATCACTCTGCCTGTTCTCCATCTCCCTCTGGTGCTCCACTCCCCCTTTGTTTCTCCCTAGGCCTCCCGTCCAATGATCCTTTCCCTTCTCCAGCTCTGTACCCCTTTTGCCAATCTCCTTTACGGGCCTCAGCTTCAACCCACCCCCTCGGTCTTCCCCTATCATTTTGCATTTTCCCCTCCCCCTGCTACTTTCAAATCTCTTGCTATCTTTCCTTTCACTTACTCCTGACGAAGGGTCTTGGCCTGAAACTTCGATAGTGCTTCTCCTTATAGATGCTGCCTGGTCTGCTGTGTTCCACCAACATTTTGTGTGTGTTGCTTGAATTTCCAGCATCTGCAGATTTCCTTGTGCCCACAATCTACCAATTCACTTTCAAGGATTCTGCATCTCATGGTCTCTATTTATCTAGTTATGACATTATTATTTTCTCTCTTGTATTTACACAAGTTATTATCGTTTGCACATTGGTGATTTGGCCACCCTGTTGGGTGTGGTCTTTCTTGGATTTACTGAGTTAGACCGTACGACATAGCAGCAGAATTAGGCTATTTGGCCCGTCGAGTCTACTCTCCCATTCAATCATGGCAGACCCTTTTTGCCCTTTGCATCCCCACTCCCTGGTCTTCTCCTTGCAAAGTCTGATGCTGTGTCCAATCATGAGCCTATCAAGCTCTGCCTTAAATACACCCAAGGACATGGCCTCCACAGCAGCCTGTGACTATAAATTGTTTTAAATGGACAGCCCTCTATCCTGAGATTGTGCCTTCTCATCCTAGACTCTCCTACCATAGGAAGCATCCTTTCCACAGCTACTCAGTCCAGGCCTTTCAACATTCGAAAAGAAATTCCCCCCCCCATCCTAAATTACAGCGAGTACAGACCCAGAGCTATTCCTCGTATGATAACCGTTTTATTCGCAGAATCACCCTTGTGAACCTGTTCTGAACCCTTTCCAGTGCCAGCACATCTTTTCTTAGATGAGGAGCCCATAACTCTTCACAATACTCAAGGTGAGGCCTCACCAATGCCTTATAAAGTCTCAGCATCACATCCCTGCTCTTGTATTCTAACCGCTTGATGTGAATGCTAACATTGCTTTTGTCTTCCTCACCTCTGACTCTACCTGCAAGTTATCTTTGGGTTGGTCTGCACAAAGACTTCCAAGTCCCGTCGCATCTCAGATTTTTGGATTTTCTCCCTATTTGGAAATAGTCTGTACATTTATTTCTACTACCAAAGTGCACGACCATGCATTTTCCAACATTGTATTTCCTTTACCATTGTCTTGCCAATTCTCCTAATCTGTCAAAGAACTTCTGCAGCCGACCTGTTTCCTGAACAGTACCTGCCCTTCTTGTTATCTGCAAACTTGCAACAAATCCATCTATTCCATCATTTAAATCATTGATATACAGTAAGTGGTCCCAACACCGACCCCTGTGGAGCACCACTACCCACTGACAGACAACCAGAAAGGATCCTTTTATTCCCACTTGCTAACATGCTGCTTTCTACCAATCAGCCAATGTTCTAACCACGCCAGTAGCTTTCCTGTAATACCATGGGCTATTAACTTGGTAAGCAGCCTCGTGTGTGGCACTTTGTCAAAAGCCTTTTGAAAGTCCAAATATATGTCATCCGTTGCATCCCCTTTATTTATCCTGCGTGTAATCTCTTCAAACAATTCCAACAGGTTCATCATTCAAGATTTCCCCTGAAGGAAACCATGCTGACTTTGTCCTTTCTTGTCCTGTGTTTCCAATGCTCCATAACCTCATCTTTAACAATTAACTCCAGCATCTTCCCAACCACTGAAGTCAGACTAACTGGTCTATAATTTCCTTTCTGCCGCCTTCCTCCTTTCTTAAAGAGTGGAGTGACATTTGCAATTTTCCAGTCCCCTAGCACCACGCCAGAGTCCAATGCGTTTTGAAAGATCATTACTAATGGCACCACAATCTCTACCACTACCTCTGTCAGAATCCTAGGGTCCAGTTCATCTGGTCCAGGTGACTTATATACCCTCAGGTCTTTCAGCTTTTTGAGCACCTTTCCCTTATAATAATAACTGCACTCCCTTCTCTCCCCTCACTCCCTTCAAAATCTGGCACACGGCTAGTAACTTCCACTGATGACAAATACTCATTTAATTCATCTGCCATCTCCTCCCCCCCCCCACCCCATTATTCTTCCTCTGGCCTGATTTTCTAGCAATCCAGTATCCAGTCTCAGCTCTCCTTTATGTTTTGCATACTTGAAAAAGCTTCAACGAATCACTTTGATAATATTTGCTAGCTTGCTTGCAGATTTAATCTTTATCCTCTTTATCTGTGTAAGGTGTTAGAAGCTTCCCAATCCTCTGTATTCTGAATTTTTTTCTTTGTTGTATGCCCTTCCTTTTCGTTTTACATTAGCTTTGACTTCCTTGTCAGCCACGTTTGTACTGTTTTGCCATTTGAGTATTTATTTGTTTCTGCAATACATTTATCCTGCACCTCCCTCATTTTTCTCAGAAACTCACCTTTGCTGCTCAGCTGCCATCTCTGCCAGCATCTCCTTCTAATTTACTTCAGCCAACTCCTTTGTCATAACACTGTTCCTAGCTTTACTCCACTAAAACACTGCCATGTCAAACTGTACTCTCTCCCTGTCCAATTTCAAGTTGGGCTCAATGACACTGTGATCACTGCCTCCTAAGGGTTATATATAACTTATAACAATTACAGCATGGAAACAGGCCATCTCAGCCCTTCTAGTCCGTGCCGAACGCTTACTCTCACCTAGTCCCACCGACCTGCACACAGCCCTCAACCCTCTATTCCTTTCCTGTTCATATACCAATCCAATTTTTTTAAATGACAATATCAAACCTGCCTCTACCACTTCTACTGGAATCTTGTTCCACACAGCTACCACTCTCTGGGTAAAGAAGTTCCCCCTTGTGTTACCCCTAAACTTTTGCCTCTTAACTCTCAACTCATGTCCTCTTGTTTGAATCTCCCCTACTCTCAATGGAAAAAGCCTATCCACACCAACTCTATCTATCCCCTGATAATTATAAATGCCTCTATCAAGTTCCCTATCAACCTTCTATGCTCTAAAGAATAAAGACCTAACTTGTTCAAACTTTCTCTGTAATTTAGGTTTTCAAACCCAGGTAACATTCTAGTAAATTTCCTCTGTACTCTCTCTATTTTGTTGACATCTCTCCTATAATTCGGTGACCAGAACTGTACACGATACTCCGAATTTGGCCTTACCAATGCCTTGTAGAATTTTAACATTGCATCCCAACTCCTATACTCTATGCTCCGATTTATAAAGGCCAGCATACCAAAAGCTTTCTTCACCACTCTATCCACATGAGAATCCACCGTCGGGGATTGATGCACCATTATTCTTAGACCACTCCATTCTACTGCATTCCTCTATGCCCTACCATGTACCATCTATGTCCTATTTTGATTAGTCCTACCAAAATGTAGCACCTCATACTTATGAGCGTTAAACTCCATCTGCCATCTTTCAGCCCACTCTTCTAACTGGCCTAAATATCTCTGCAAGCTTTGAAATCCTAATTCATTATCCACAACGCCACCTATCTCAGTATCATCTGCATACTTACTAATCCAATTTACCACCCCATCATCCAGATTAGTGGTCGCCCACCCGTCGATCGCAATCGACTGGTCGATCTTTGAGACTTTCCCAGTCGATCCCAAAAAAGAAAAGAAAAATAAATACATAAATATTGTTGAGAGATTGTTTCCGGGTTGCGGGGTTTTAGCTCCATTCTTTCTGCTCAGTGCGCATGCGCATAGCTCCCCCGCACGACACAGTGTCCCCAGTGGTCCCCAACAACCGGGCCGTGAGGAAACAATATGAGTCAGCTGCACCTTCCCTCAGTCCCTGTCACACTGACTTTTGAACTTGAACTCACATGAGGTCATCAGTCGCCTAAATGCAGTGACACCCTCGCGCCAGTGTTCGCCTCGCGCGGCTGGTGGGAAGCGCCGATGCTGCTGGCCCAGAGCACAGCCAGCGAGAATCGCCGATGCTATTGGCCTGGAGCGCGGACAGATGGGAACCGCCTCTAAACCTGTTTAGCACACCGAATGTTCGTGGGGAACCCGGTGCTAAAATATTAGCAGACAACCTGATTTGGGCTCAAGGTTTCGTATGTATCAGAACAGCTACCTCGCTGCGATCTACTGAAACAAATTTTTGTCGGCCAATAGATCCTACAAGGGGGGCGAGCGCGGGCCTGTCGCTCTCCTCACTCGGTCGGTCGCTCTGTTCTAACTGTGACCGCCGCGTCCCCGGCACGAGGACCTCGGGCCCTTAACTTGTCCTCTCACCCAACCCGCGACCGGATGCACCTGGCCAGGGCGTCTGGCAGCGGGAGGGCAGAGGCTGGAGTTCGGGCCCGGAGGCTGTCTAATGAGGCAATGAAGCTCTCAAAACTGCTTCGGTACCTTGAGTCCAAGCACCCTGCACTTAAACCTGAACCCACTGAGTTTTTCCCAGAGGAAAAAATGTGAGCAGCGCGGGACATCCGCTAAGTGCTGAGATTCGCGAAAACTAAATTGCGGGATAGACTGGACATAAGGAACCTGCTTCATTCCCGTCATCCCATCCCGTCCACCCTCCCGTCGGCCGGTCCACAAGAATATTGTCAATATTAAACCAGTCTGCGGTGTATTTCTACTTCCAGGTTGTGGGGTATTACTTCCATTCTTTCTGCCCCGGTGCGACTGCATGTAACTAATCAATTTGGAGTTGATCTTGCCTTTCACTAAGGCCGAGGTAGGGGATCTTGGGCTTAAAAACGTTGGTGGCCACTACTTTAGAGGATTATCCTGCCTGTCAAATGTGTTGAAATTGCTTGAAGAAATAAGCAGGATAGACAAGAGAATCAATGGGTGGGTGTGTCTTGTGCAATTGGATTTTTAGAAGGCCTTTGACAAGGTGCCACACATGAGGCTGCTTAAATTAAGAGCCTATGACACAGGAAAGATACGAGCATGGATTACGACTTGGCTGATTGGCAGGAAGCAAAGAGTGGCATAAAGGGAGCCTTTTCTGGTTGACACAATGGCTAATGGCATTTTATGTTATAGTATATGTAAATAATTTGGATGACAGAAATGGTGGCTTCGGGGCCATTTTCAGTTCAAAATAGGTCGGGGGAAGACAGTGCCGAGGAAGCAGAGAGGCTACAGAAGGGCTTAGACAGATTGTGAGAATAGGCAAAGATCTGGCAGGTGGAATACCATGTTGAGAAGTTTATGGTCATGGACATTGGTAAAAAAAATAAAAGGATAGACAATTGCTCTAAGGGGAAAGAAAAATGAAAATCTGATGTGCAAAGGAACTTTGTAGCAGAGGAGGTTCCTTGAGGTTCGTTTGTACTGTGAGCAATTCTGGGCCCCTTATCTAAGAAAGGTACTCTGACATTGGAGAGGGTTCTGAGGAAGTTCACGAGAATGATTCCCGGATTGAAGGGTTATCATATGAAGACCATTTGATTATGCTGGGCCTGAACTGACTGGAATTTATAAGGATGAGAAGGGATTGCTTTGAAACCGGTTGAATGTTGAACGGCCACGGTAGAGTGGATCTGAAGAGGATGTTTTCTATAGAGGGGGAGTCTAGGAACAGAGGGCACAGCCTCTGACTAGAGGGACGTCCATTTAAATGGAGATGAGGAGGAATTTATTTATCCAGAGAGTGGTTAATCTGTGGACTTCCATGCCAAAGGCAGCTGAAGAGGCCGACATTGGGTATATTTCAGGTAGAGGTTGATACATTGTTGGTTTGTCAGGGCATGATGGGTTAAGGGGACGTCAGGATATTGGGGCTGAGAGGGAAATGGATCAGCCATAATGAAATGGAAGTACTGTCTTAATGGGCCAGAGGGTCAAACTCTGCTCCTATATTTTATGGTCTTACATCAGATTGGTTCCATCCCAAAGAACCTCCCAGTAAACCTGCTCCACACTGTCAGGGAGGTTCATTCCTGTTCCCTGGGATTGGCAGGGGACGGGGACCAGAGCCCCAGGTTACCCATTCCAGTGATAATTTTCTTTCTACAGTGTGTCGACCAGACCTGTAGACGCTACGCCAGCAGTGTGAAACCCCACATGTTATCAGGCTGGTGCCTAAAACGTCTTTTATCTATTAACTCTTTATTTTCTGCCATTAATACCCACAATATCTCCAAAACTCACTGTGCCTTACCAATGTAGTTAAAATTGTCAGCAATCAGTCTGTTCATATTAAACGTCTCAGCATTAGTTTTCAAATCTCTCCAGCTTTATATCTCACAAAATGCTGGAGGACTCAGCAGGCCAGGCAGCGTCTATGGAAAAAAAAAGTACAGTGGAAGACCCGGTCCGAGACCCTTCAGCCCGATACATGCTTTCCCATACATGCTGTCTGGCCTGCTGAGTTCCTCCTGCATTTTGTGTGTGTAGTTCAGATTTCCAGCATCTGCAGATTCCCTCGGTTGTTGCATGTTGCACTCTGTCTGTGACTCGTTTCCTCGGGAATGGATGCGGGAGAGGGAGGGGGAACGCCCTGTTCCCAGGGGTGGCGTTGAGGCTTCCTTCCCCCCCACCCCCAGCGGGGTGGCAGGGACCAAACTGAAATGGGGTCGGTCTGTACTGGCTGCCCTTTGGAAGAATGAGAGGGGATGGAATGGGCTTCTCCATTCCCTGCCTGTTCCTGCCTGACTAAACACCTCTTCAACATTACCAGTGTATCAGCTTGAACCTTTCCCTGGCAGCCATCAGTCTCTGAGAAAAATAGAAACTCACCTGCTCAATCTATTTGAACCAATCCCTCTCCCACTTTTAAATTGAAGCTCTGCCCTTGAGTATTTGACATTGGCTGCCTGTGTAAAAGACTCTTGTCCGCCTTATCCATTTTAAAGGTCTCTGCAAGGCCTTTGAATCAAGAGACATAAAGGGAGATTGAACAAACACAGTTTGTAAACAATCTGTGTTTGTACATCCTCATCTTATAACTGAAACTGTCGTTCCTGAGATGTGGCAACCAGCTCGGATCACAAGATTTTAAAATGTTTCTAATGTGTCTGCCACAATCACTGGCAGTTTGTTCAAAATACAGACTACCCTCTGCCCATTATGTCTGATCTGAAACACCTACCTTCTTGTTTTTACCAGCCATTTCCTGTGAAAAAAACAGTGTTTTTACCCTGTCTGTGCTCCCCATGATCTCCATACCTCTACTGGGATCACCTCTGAATCTGCTCTGCTCCAGGGAATAAAATACTAGTGTTACGAACTCCGTAACTGGGTGTCTTACCAGCAAAGATAGGAGTATCCGTTGAAGTCTGATGATACTAGATTTAACAGTATTTATTAGTAAAAAAACACAAAAATAATATCAATGCAAATATACAGATAATATATGTCATCAATACTAAACCTAAAAGTGTGGGTATAATAATAATCAATAAGAAATAAGCTCTATCGTTGTCTAGGGGATAATGAATTGGCCAAAGGAAATATAAAGTTCAGTTCTTTTCATGC
The DNA here is from genome assembly GCF_030144855.1 of Hypanus sabinus. NCBI lineage: Eukaryota > Metazoa > Chordata > Chondrichthyes > Myliobatiformes > Dasyatidae > Hypanus > Hypanus sabinus. The sequence continues at coordinate 6,655,439 of NC_082736.1, forward strand.
AGGTTGCGGTGGTTTGTTGGTCACTATGTTGCAATTGTTGGAGAGAGAGAGAAACAGCTATTGACCTGCTGACTTCCCTTTTCGCTCTTGATCTGTCGATGCGTTGTTGTTGTGGGCATTCATGTATGACCCCTCCGTCCTTTAGCGAGACCGTTCTTCCGTGGCGGACTCATCACCCAGGCAAGGGTGGACACACACACAAGCCCCCACTGGTCTCGTAGTGTCTCTCCTGGTGCGTCTGAGGGGTGTTTCCCCAGACCTTACTTTTATCCCCACTCACGGGGTCTCAGGTGTCAATCAGGTTGGGATGATACAACCCATCAACCAGACCACTCTGGTTGCCCCCTGAGGAGTTTCAATGAATAGAACAGTACTCAATACACAATCCTTCTCCAAGAGACAATAGCAGTAATCAGTGGTTCCGTTCCGCTTTGTTAGGAGGAGACATTCCACTTTTGTGAATCTCTGCGTTGTCACCCTTTCATTTACTTGGTATCAGACCCAAAATAGTAGTGATTTTGTGATTGTCAAAAAGAGGGGGGGGGCGACATTGCACCCTTCTGCCCATCAGAGTTGCTCCTCATTCGTAACACTAGTCCATACAACCTGTCCTTCTAACTCTGACTCCCCAGGTCTAAGCAACCATCTGATATTTATTTTTCTCTGTGCACTCTTTCTAGTTTAGGAACATCTTTGCTATAACAGGGTGATCCAAACTATAGTCAGTCTCCCCAGTCAGTCCTCTCCAAAGACTTGTATATCTATAATGTATCTTCTCAACTCTTATACTTTGTGCCATGAATGATGAAGGACAGCAGGTCAAACAACACCAACTTCACCACTGTATCTCCTTAAGGTGTCAGATCCGGTGAACTATGATTCACATGGTTATTGTTTATATAAATTACGAACAACAAAGGTCCCGGTGTGCAGTGGAACACCACTTAACAGAGACCTCCAGTCTGAGGTATAACCGTCAACCCACCAGCCTCTGCCTCCTGATACTGAGGCAATTATGAAACCAATCAATTATCTCCCTTGGATTCCATCTCTCAGAACTAACCTCCCAGACCAGAGTCAAAGGTCTGGCTAATGTCCAGATAGACAACACTCAGAACCCTAACCTCATCTACGCACTTGTGAAATTCCTGAAAGAGCTGCAAGATATTTGTGAGACATGATTTCCCTTGCACAAAGCTGTGCTGACTGTCTTGAATCAGACCAAATGTTGGTAGATCCTGTTCCTCAGAAACCCCTCCAGTATATTCCCCAACACAGATATCCTGCCTGTAGTTTCCTGACTAGTTTCCAGTACCCTTTTTAAACAATGGCACAGCATTAAAACAAAAGACCTAAAGTCATTGGAGCAGGATTAGGTCTTTTGGCTCATACAGTCTGTTCCATCATTCCATCATGCCTGATTTATTATCCATCCCAACCCCATTCTCCGAACTTCTCCCCGTAAACTTTGATGCCCTTAATAGTAACTAAATCCCACTAACATCTGCTTTAAATAGACCTACCGACTGCCTTCATGGCCACCTGTTCCAAAAGAAACCCATTGATTGATCACCTTCTGACTAAAGAAATTACTCATCTCTATTCTGGAGGGGCATCTTTGTATTGAGGGTGTGGTCTGGTTCTAGACTCTTCCATTATTGGAAACATCCTCTCATATCAACACTACCTAGGCCTTTCAACATTCAATGTGTTTCTATACGATGCTCCCTCATTCTTCTAGACTCCAGTGAGTACCTGCCCAGATCATCAAATGATGGTTATATCCTAACTCTTTCAGACTTGGGATCATTCTCGTGAATTTCCCCTGCAGCTTCTGCAATGCCAGCACAGCCTTTCTTAGAAAAGTGACCCAAACCTGCTCATGATACTTCAAATAAGGTCTGACTAAAGCTGCAGCATTAGATGCTTGCTTTTATATTCTAGTTCTCTTGGAATGAATACATATATTGCATTTGCCTTCCTTACTACCATCTAAACGTGCACATTAACCTTTAGGGAATCCTGCACTAGTACCCCCAAAGTTCCTTTACACATCTGATTTATAGACAATAGAAAATAGGTGCAGAAGTAGACTATTCGGCCCCTCGAGTCTGCACTGCCATTCTGAGATCATGGCTGATCATTCACTATCAATACCCAGTCCCTGCCTTGTCCCCATATCCCTTGATTCCCCTATCCATCAGATATCTATCTAGCTCCTTCTTGAAAGCATCCAGAGAATTGGCCTCCACCGTCTTCCGAGGTAGTGCATTCCACACCTGCACAACTCTCTGGGAGAAGAAGCTCTTCCTCAACTCTGTTTTAAATAACTGACCTCTTATTCTCAATCCATGCTGTCTGGTACTGGACTCTCCCAACATCTGGAACATATTTCCTGCCTCAATCCTATCAAATCCTTTAATTATCTTAAACGTTTCAATCAGATCCCCTCTCAATCTCCTCAATTCCAGCGTGTACAAGCCCAATCTCTCCAATCTCTCTGCGTAAGACAGCCCTGCCATCCCAGGAATCAACCTAGTGAATCTACGCTGCACTTCCTCAACTGCCAGAATGTCCTTCCTTAAACCTGGAGACCAAAACTGTACACAATATTCCAGGTGTGGTCTCACCAGGGCTCTGTACAAATGCAAAAGTACATCCTTGCTCTTGTATTCATTCCCCTTGTAACAAAGGCCAACATTCCATTTGCCCTCTTCACTGCCTGTTGCACTTGCTCATTCACCTTCATTGACTGGTGAACTAGGACTCCTAGGCCTCTTTGCATTTCTCCCTTACCTAACTCTACACCGTTCAGACAATACTCTGCCCTCTTGTTCCTGCTTCCAAAGTAGATAACTTCACATTTATTCACATTGAATGACATCTGCCAAGTATCTGCCCCCTCACCCAGCCTATCCAAGTCTCCCTGTATTCTCCTAACGTCCTCTTCGCATGTCACACTGCCACCCAGTTTAGTATCGTCAGCAAACTTGCTGATATAGTTTTCAATGCCCTCATCTAAATCATTGACATAAATCGTAAAGAGCTGTAGTCCCAATACAGAGCCCTGTGGTACCCCACTAGTCACCTCCAGCCAGTCCGAGAAACACCCATTCACTGCTACCCTTTGCTTTCTATCTGCCAACCAGTTTTCTATCCATTTTGAAACCCTGCCCCCAATGCCATGAGCTCTGATTTTACTCACCAATCTCCTATGTGGCACCTTATCGAATGCCTTCTGAAAATCTAGGTATACAACATCCACTGGCTTACCTTCAACTAACATCCTTGTTACACCCTCAAAAAACTCCAACAGATTAGTCAAGCATGATTTGCCCTTGGTAAATCCATGCTGGCTCGGCCTTATCCTATTTTTGCCATCTAGATGCGCCACTATTTCGTCCTTAATAATGGACTCAAGCATCTTCCCCACGACTGACGTTAGGCTAACAGGGCGATAGTACTCTGTTTTCTCCTTCCCTCCCTTCTTGAAAAGTGGGATAACATTAGCCACTCTCCAACCTTCAGGAACTGATCCTGAATCTAAGGAACATTGGAAAATGATTACCAATGCATCTGCAATTTCCTGAGCCACCTCTTTTAGAACCCTCGGATGCAGAACATCTGGACCCGGGGATTTATTAGCCTTCAGTCGTACCAGTCTACTCATCACAGTTTATTTCCTAATGTCAATCTGTCTCAATTCCTCTGATATCTTATGACCCTGGCCCATCCATTCATCTGGGAGATTGCTTGTGTCCTCCCTGGTGAAGACAGATCTAAAGTACGCATTAAATTCTGTTGCCATTTCCCTGTTTCCCATAACAATTTCTCCCAATTCATTCTTCAAGGGGCCAACATTGTTCTTAACTATCTTCTTTCTCTTCACATAGCTAAAAAAGCTTTTGCTATCCCCTTTTATATTCCTGGCTAGACTGAGCTCATACCTGATTTTTTCTCTCCGTATTGCTTTTTCAGTTAAGATCTGCTGCTCCTTAAAACTTTCCCAATCATCTGTATTCCCACTCATCTTAGCCCTGTCTTACTTCTTTTTCTTTAATGTTATACAATCTCTGACTTCCTTTGTCAACCACTGTGGCCCCTTCCCCCTCTTTGAATCCTTCCTTCTCATTGGAATGAACTGCTTTTGCATCTTTTGTATTATGCCCAAGAATATCTGCCACTGCTGATCCACTGTCTTTCCTGCCAGGGCATCCGCCCATTTAACTTTGGCCAGCTCTTCCCTCATGGCTCCGTAGTCTCCTTTATTTAATTGCAACACTGACACCTCTGATCTGCCTTTACCCCTCTCAAATTGTAGATAAAAACTTATCATGTTATGATCACTACTTCCTAATGGCTCCTTTACTTCTAGATCACTTATCAATTCCTGTTCATTACACATCATAAAGTCCAAAATAGCCTCGTTCCTGTTTGGCTCAAGCACAAGCTGTTCCAAAAATACATCCCTTAGAAACTCCACAAACTCCCTATCCTGGGGTCCAGCACCTACCTGATTCTCCCAGTTCACCTGCATGTTGAAATCTCCATAAAATCTCACATTTCTGTTCTCTCCCTGATTAGATGGAGTCTATGCCTTTATTCCTCCTCCCAGAAGACATGGCCACACACTTCCGTACACTCTATATTGTCTGGCACTTCTTTTCCATTCTTTAAATCTGTCCAAGTGCTACTGCAGACTCCCTGCTTCCATAACACTGCCTGCCGCTCATTCTATTTTTGATTTATACACAGACTTGGCCTCAAAACTGTCAATTCCACATTAATCACTCTCCAATCACGTGTAACCTCAAATGGTGCCTGTGATGAAGCAGCAATTTCTCCCATGGCCTCCACAGTGTATTCTCTAGCTTCTCGCAAAATACAAGAATGTACCTGATATGGCCCTGGATATTCAACAGCCTTAATGCATCTTAAGGCTTCCAATATAGATCCCTGATAATTTGAATGTGGTCTAAGAAATCACAGCTGATTCCTGCCATTTTGGTAACACCATCACTTTCCATAATTTTCTCAATTGTGAAATAAACGTCAGAAACATTCATGGAAAGCCTCTCCCATTTCCTTCACTTCCACACACAGATGGCCATCCTCATCTCCAAGCGGAACAATTCTGTCTAAATTCCCTTTTCCTCTGAATGTACCGAGAGAATCTCAGGTGATTTTACTTGCATTTCCTTCCAATTCTAGATATATCGTCCTTTTACACGCCTAATTTTTATGAGAGATCGTATGTCTAATAATAATCTGGAACAATTTCCTGAGCATTGATCCAAGCCTCATCAGTCAATAATTTACTGGTTTAACTCTATGGCCTGAGGAACAACTTGCCTTGGAATATCGGCATTCCCTTCTCTGATCTCACTATCCGCTATGACCACATTGATGAATAGTGATGTGAAGTACTGGTTCAGTCCTTCGTCCACTTCAGACATAAACTCTCTCCTTTGTCCTTTTGTTGTTGTACTCTCGCCATAGTGCCCCTTCTCCCCACAGTCATTTCTTGTCCCTGTTTGAAACTTTTATCTTCTCTGTTGCTTGCTTCATATTGCCAGAGGCCATCTCCAATTTATACACCTGAAACATTCTTTATCTTTTTCTTTCAGACTGAATTCATAACATCTCTTACCACGCCCTTCTGCCGGACTTTACCATCCTTGTCTTTCCTCCACACATCGAAACAGTCTGAATTCTGACCTGATTGCCTTTAACAAATAGTCACATGTCAAACACAAAATACTCTGCAGATGCTGAGGTCAAAGCAACGCGCACAACACAGGGTGTTGGCCCGAAACATTGACTGTCCGTTTCCACGTATGCTGCCCCCCCCCCCGCTGTGTTCCTCCAGCGTGTTGTGAGAGTCACATGTCAAATATGGTTGGACAAATCACATTCCGCTCTCCTTAGTTCCTGTCCAACACAGTTGCCTTTCGCTATAATCCCGATTGACCACATAACCACTGTGTCCAGTCTTGTGCTTATTTACTTTTCCCTGAATGAAACTTTTCTCAATGGCCAGGCTCATTTCCCAACACAATGTCTTCTATGACCACCTTCCCTGGTTAGACTATCCACTTCTATGTTAAAAAACATCCCAGTATTCTTCCAACATATGCAGTGATATCTAAGCCCCTGAGTCTAAGGGAGTCCCAGTCAACATTGGGGAAATTAGTCACCCTCTGCAACAACCCTGTTGCCTTTGCATCTTTCATTCCCTGCTACATTTCAGTTTCTTTACCTCCTGCTGGCATTTGGGAGGCCTGTAGCACAACTCCATCACCTCTCTTATCCTGAGCTCTATTCACACTGTCTCACTGGATGAAGCTTCCAGTGTGTTCTCTCTTAGTCCCTCACCCACAATTCCATGTAAAGGCTGATCTGTCATCAGACTCCTCCTGTATGTCGATCCCACTCCCCTGATTTTACAAACAGTTATCCTCCTTCACTTTAAATCTTTTTGGTCATCCAGCATCTCCATTCCTCTCAGTTAGGGGTTTCTAGTATTTGTTACAGAGTGCTTTGTTGGTGGTAGAGTGGGCAGTGAAGATTCTTTGAGAGTACAACAGGATCGAGATGACCTGGGGAAGTCAGGATGGTGAAGATGATGTTTGGCCTATTTGTCTTCATTGGTCAGGGAACCAATCTTCATTGTTACAGGATTTGGGATGTCATCATCAAAGTGAGATTGCACTGTATTGTGCACAGTTCTAGTCACCCAGCTACAGGAAGGATGTCATGAAGCTGGAAAGTGTGGAGGGAGGTTTGATGAGGGTGTTACTGACACTGGAGGATTTGAATTATTAGCAGAAGTTTGGACAGACTGGGACTCTCTTTCTCACCAGAGAGATTAAGGAACTGTCTGGTAACCATCCAAAGGTTTACAAAATCAGTAGGCAATCACTCGTTGTGTCAGGGTAGAGAAGCATACATTTACAAAACAATTGTTTAAGGTGAAGAGGAAACGTTTAAAGGCTACCTGACAGGTGGGGGGGATGTTGCATGTTTGATTAAGGAGACCAACACTACAGTAATAAGTGAGGGATTTGATGAGGTCTTGTAAGTGGAGGTTTTAAATAAAATGATGAATGGTGATTTTGATGGGATTACACTGCTGGCCTCCCAATAGGCTCAGGTATTGTGGAGCAGACATGTTGGTAAATCACACAGAGGTGTAATGGGAACAGGCTTACAGCAGTCGGGCATTTTGACTCCCCCAGCATTAACCAGATTACCTTTGTATGAAAAGCTTGAGTTTCCAGGAGTAATTTGGCAGATGCAGGATCAGTTCATCCCTCAGCAGAAACAATATTTGAAAGAGAGAATGAGGCAACCATCACCAACAACGGAAGATAAAGGCAGCATAAAGGAACATGAGAGAGCAGAGAATATCACAAAAGTTAGTGGGAAGCTAAAGGATTAGTGGACTTAAAAAGAACAGAAGGTAACTAAATGGCAATATGGAGAGAACAGATGAATTATTAAAGTGACTGGCCAATAGTATAATGGGGAATAAGGATTTCGTTCAAATATTTAAAGATTAAAAGAGGCGAGAATGGATCAGTTTTCCCATTCTCACCTTCAGAATCACATCCCTCCCTGAGCCTCTTTTACACTGTTTAGTTTATTCTGTATTTCTTACTTAACCCGGCAATCTTGATCATTTAGTGAAGAGGGCCACAGCGTGGCAAATGCATTTCAATACAGATAAATGTGAGACAGTGCACATTGCAAAGTCAAACCAGTGTAGAACTTACACTGTGAATGGTCGGTCATTAGGGAGTGTAATGGGCCGGAGAGATTTAGGGTAAATCTCTCACACACAGTTCATTGAAAGTGTTGTCACTGGTAGACAGGGTGGTGAAGAACGGGGTTTAACATGCTGATCTTCATTAGTCAGGGGACTGAGTATATCAGTTGGGACATTGTGTTCCAGTTGTGTAAGTGACTGGAGGCCACACTTGTATTGTGTACAGCTCTTGTCACCGTTATAGGAAAGGTGGTTAAACTGGGGAGAGTGCAGAGAAGATTTCCAAGAATGTTTCCCGGACCTGAGGTTCTCAGTTACACAGAGAGGTTGGTCAGACAATGTCCGTTGTCCTTCATTCTTTGGTATCAGAATCATTTATCACCGTGTTATATGACAAGGAATCTGTCATTTTATTTTGACGGCAGTACAATGCGATGAAGGTGCAGATGTGAACATTGTGTCAGCAGAACGCCAAGAGATTCTGGGAATCGCGAACAACGCGGACAAAATGCTGGAGGAACCCAGCAAGTCAGGCAGCATCTCCCACCAGAGTCCTGAGGAAGGGTCTCAGCCCGAAATGTCGGCTGTTTAATCCCACCATTGATGCTGCCTGAGTTGCTGATTTCCGTCAGCATTGAGTGTGTACTGTGTCAGAGAGAGTGAGTTAAAGGAGCGGGCGGCTTAGACCAGTGTCACTGTGTTTGTGAGTCCTAACACATCGTAGGATTTCTCAGCGCCTCCTGTAGAAAATGAAAAGATTTCTCTGTTACGGAAGCGCCCCACTCCCCGGCTCAGTCCCGAAGAGGGAATTAACCGCAAAGTTTTTTTTCGATTAAATATTTCAGCCATAAAGCAGAGAACAAGTCAACCATCGGGAGAGAGAACGCGGGCAATGCAGTAATGAAACGAGTTAAAATAGAAAGCGCTGCTTTTAATCCCGATTAAACTTTCTTTCCAGCGAACCTTCCGGCCTCAGGGACGGACAGGGACTAGTCCGAGTCTCCGCAGCGTCCGATTTGAATTGGAATCGGCGAGTTTTTGAGGAGAGAGAAACACAGAAAAATGAAGCCGCCGGGAGCTGACAGCAGGATGTCTCCGCCCCGTCCGCTCGCTGCCTTTAAATTGCTCTGTGCCGCCGCCTTTTGCCTCATTTCTCATTCAGTTCTGATTGTGAGAAGGATTTACCAGAGTCGCCGACATGACCGAGACAGCACCCGCCGAAACGGCTCCTCCAGCCGCACCCGCCGCCGCAAAGAAGACTCCCAAGAAGAAGGCGGCTGCCCGGAGCAAACCAACCGGTCCCTCGCTGGGCGAACAGATCGATAAGATCGTGGCGGGTTGTCTCGATAGGAAGGGTATGTCCGGTGCGGCCATCATGAAGGCTCTGGCCGACAGCGGTGTCGATGTGGCGAAACGTCGCCACCAGGTCAAAATGAGCATCAAGAGGAAAGTGGAAAGCGGCTCCTTGGTTCAGGCCAAGGGCTCGGGTATTTCGGGATCCTTTAAATCCGGTAAAGGAAAAACTGCCGTGAAGGTGGTGAAGAAAGCGAACAAGCCAGCGGCAAAGAAATCTCCCGGCAAGAAGCTTGGCGCCAAGAAACCAGCGGCTAAAAAAGCGGGAGGTAAGAAACCCGTGGCTAAAAAAGCGGCAGCAAAGAAACCAGCGGCTAAGAAAGCGGCAGCAAAGAAACCCGCGGCTAAGAAAGCGGCAGTAAAGAAACCAGCGGCTAAGAAAGCGGCAGCAAAGAAACCCGCGGCTAAGAAAGCGGCGCCGAAGCCCAAGAGCCCCAAGAAAGCCGCAGCCCCGAAGACGAAGGCGGCCAAGAAGCCGAAGTCGAAACCCAAGAAGACAGCAGTCAAAAAATGAATTGAGAATCCACCATTTGTGTGTATCTGAACCCAACGGCTCTTCTCAGAGCCACCCACATCTCAGAAAAGAGCTGATTCGGAGTGTTGTGATTCCCGCGCCGGGTCCGATTGAGTTTTCCGGGGAACTTCTCACATGGAACCCGAGATTGCCGGTACCAGCTGTACATGACAGGTTTGTGGGAGAAGTGAAGGGCCAGATGAGACCCTGACAGGGAGGGAAGCGCGTTAATCTCTGGATGCATTCAAGAGAGAGTGAGATAGAGCTCTTATAGATAGCGGGGTCAAGGGATATGGGGAGAGGGCAGGAACCGGGTACGGATTGTGTATGATCAGCCATGATCACAGTGAATGAAGGTGCTGGTTAGAACTGATGCTCGGGGTCAATTAGCGCAAAATCGATCGGCAGGGCAGATCACTACCACAATAATGATGAGCCAGCTACAGCCCTTTCCTTTGCCGCGGTAGTGGCTCTTAAAAGAGCCTTTTGTGGTGTTCGGAGTGTAGGCTGGGCTTAGGCGCGCTCCCCGCGGATGCGGCGGGCCAACTGGATGTCCTTGGGCATAATGGTGACTCGCTTGGCGTGGATGGCGCACAGGTTAGTGTCCTCAAAGAGCCCGACCAGGTAAGCCTCACTTGCCTCCTGCAGGGCCATGACGGCCGAGCTCTGGAAACGCAGATCGGTTTTGAAGTCCTGAGCGATCTCCCGGACCAGGCGCTGGAAGGGAAGTTTGCGGATGAGCAGCTCGGTGGATTTCTGGTAGCGCCGGATCTCCCTCAGAGCCACGGTGCCGGGCCGGTAGCGATGAGGCTTCTTCACTCCGCCGGTGGCAGGAGCGCTCTTCCGCGCCGCTTTAGTCGCCAACTGTTTGCGAGGAGCTTTTCCGCCAGTCGATTTGCGCGCTGTCTGCTTGGTGCGGGCCATTCTGCTTCGAGAGTGAGAACACGGGCTGAAATACAGGAACAAGATAGACGAAACGGTCTCCAGCACAGGCCTTTATACTGCTAGGAAGGGCCGTCCCACCGCTTATGATTGGCTGAACACCAAATGTCTATTAAAAGATCTAGTTGCTGCGATTGGTTGATTGATTTCATGCTGGCTGGCGCCCCGACCTGCCCGAGAAACACGCAGAGAGACAGAGGCGGGGAGGGGAGGAGACAGGGTCAGAGTGACGGACAGAGCCGAGAGCGGCCTCTCATCGTCCAGCTCCGCCTTCACTTTACCACACCCGGCAATTTCCAGCGGTCTATCCGACACAAAGCGCTCCAGCTCCATCTATCCTCTGATCCTAGACTCCCCCAGAATAGGAAACATCCCCTCCACATCCACTCGAGACAGACAGAGAGACATACTTTATTGATCCCAGGGCAAATTGGGTTTTGTTACAGTCGCACCAACCAAGAATAGTGTAGAAATATGGCAATATAAACCATAAATAATTCAATAATAATCAGTAAATTATGCCAAGTGGAAATAAGTCCAGGACTTTCAACGGTCTATCCAACACAAAGCGCTCCAGCGAGAAAAGCTCCCTCACACAGCACGTACAGAGGGGGATTTCTGGTAATTTGCTGATCAGCCAGAAAAAGCGGCACACCTGAGGACTGGGAGATATTCAGAGTCCAGCAGAGCAGGACAAAGGGCTTAATTAGGAAAGGAAAAAAAGATTATGAGAGAAAGCTGGCTGGGTACTCAAAAAACTGACGGTAAAAGCTTTTATAGATATGTGAAAAGAGAAAAAAAAAAGATTGGTTGAGACAAATATGGGTCCCTTACAGTCAGAAACAGTTGAATTGATCATGGGGAACAAGGACATAGCAGACCAATTGAATAACCACTTTGGTTCTGTCTTCACTAAGGAGGATATAAATAATCTTCTGGAAATAGTAGGGGACCGAGGGTCTAGTGAGATGGAGGAACTGAGGGACATCCATGTCAGTGGGGAAGTGGTGTTAGGTAAATTGAAGGGATTAAAGGCGGATAAATCCCCAGGGCCAGATGGTCTTCATCCCAGAGTGCTTAAGGAAGTAGCCCAAGAAATATTGGATGCATTAGTGATAATTTTTCAAAACTCTTTAGATTCAAAATTGGTTCCTGAGGATTGGAGAGTGACTAATATAACCCAATTTTTAAAAAAGGAGGGAGAGAGAAACCGGGGAATTATAGACTGGTTATCCTGACATCGGTGGTGGGGAAAATGCTAGAGTCAGTTATCAAAGATGTGATAACAGCACATTTGGAAGGCGATGAAATCATCGGACAAAGCCAGCATGGATTTGTGAAAGGACAATCATGTCTGACGAATCTTATAGAATTTTTTGAGGATGTAACTAGTAGAGTGGAGTGGGGAGAACCAGTGGATGTGGTATATTTGGATTTTCAAAAGGCTTTTGATAACGTCCCAGACAGGTGATTAGTGTGCAAACTTAAAGTATACGGGGTACCGTATTGATGTGGATAGAGAATTGGTTGGGTAGACAGGAAGCAAAGAGTGGGAATAAACGGGACCTTTTCAGAATGGCAGGCTGGTGGGGTACCGCAAGGCTCAGTGCTGGGATCCCAGTTCTTTACAATAATGATTTAGAAGAGGGAATTAAATGCAGCATATCCAAGTTTGCAGATGACATGAAGCTGGGTGGCAGTGTTAGATGTGAGGAGGATGCTGAGAGGATGCAGGTTGACTTGGATAGGTTAGGTTAGTGGGCAAATTCATGGCAGATGTAATTTAATGTGGATAAATGCGATGTTATCCACTTTGGTGGCAAGAACAGGAAAACAGATTATTATCTGAATGGTGGCCGATTAGGAAAAGGGGAGGTGCAACGAGACCTGGGTGTCATTCTACACCAGTCATTGAAAGTGAGCATGCAGGGACAGCAGGCGGTGAAAAAGGCGAATGGTATTTTAGCATTCATAGCAAGAGGATTCCAATACAGGAGCATGGAGGTTCTACTGCAGTTGTACAAGGCCTTGGTGAGACCACGCCTGGATTATTGTGTGCAGTTTTGGTCCCCTAATCTGAGGAAATACATTCTTGCCATAGAGGGAGTACAAAGGTGGTTCTCCAGATTTATTCCTGGGATGACAGGACTTTCATATGAAGAAAGACAGGCTTATACTCGCTGGAATTTAGAAGATTGAGAGGGTATCTTAATGAAATGTATAAAATTATAAAGGAATTGTACAGGCTAGATTCAGGATGATTGTTCCCAATGTTGGGGAAGTCCAGAACAAGGGGTCACAGTTCAAGGATAAAGGACCTTTTAGGACCGAGATGAGGAGAAACTTCTTCACACAGAGAGTGGTGAATCTGTGGAATTCTTTGCCACAGTAAACAGTTCATTGGCTATATTTAAGAGGGAGTTAGATATGGCCCTTGTGGCTAAAGGGATCAGGGGGTATGGAGAGAAGGCAGGTACAGGGTTCTGAGTTGGCTGATCAGCCATGATCATACTGAATGGTGGTGCAGGCCGGAAGGGCCAAATGGCCTACTCCTGCACCCATTTTCTATGTTTAAATTACAAATACAAATACTTTGTCACCAAAGAATTGATACCAGAGCATACCATCATCGCAGAGACATTTGTTTGTGTGCTTCGTGCTCCCTGAAGTACAAATCAAAGTAAATATAATAAAAATTTAAATTATAAATCATAATTAGAAAATAGAAAAGGGGAAGTACAGTAGTGCAAGTCAGCTCCGGATATTTGGAAGGTACGGCCAGGATCTGTTCAGCAGTCTTATCACAGTTGGAAAGAAGTTGTTCCCAAATCTGGCCGTATGAATCTTCATGCTCCTGAACCTTCTCCCAGAGGGAAGAGGGACAAAAAGTATGTTGGCTGGGTGGGTCTTGTCCTTGATTATCCTGGCAGCTCTGCTCCGACAGCGTGTGGTGTAAAGTGAGTCCAAGGATGGAAGATTGGTTTGTGTGATGTGCTGGGCTATGTTCACGATCTTCTGCAGCTTCTTCAGGTCTTGGACAGGACAACTTCCATACCAGGTTGTGATGCACCCTAGAAGAATGCTTTCTACGGTGCACCTATAAAAATTAGTGAGAGTTTTAAGGGACAGGCCAAATTTCTTCAGCTTTCTCAGGATATAAAGGCGCTGGTGGGCCTTCTTGGCAGTGGACTCTGCTTGGTTAGACCAAGTCAGGTCATTTCAACCACCGACTGCGACTCCAGCCTTGAACTTCAGGCCGGGTCTTCACATACTGCGATTGTGTCTCCCTTCTCCCCTTCCCCCACCACACTCTGCCATCGCCTTTCCCTCAGATCCCATCGTCAGCTCCTGGGCCCTGAGAGGCTCCATCTTCCTCTCACCAAACAATTGATACTAAAGCGTACAATCATTACAGTGATACCTTCCCTCTCCACTGATGCTACCAGCCTCCCTCCCCCCTCTGATCCCATCTCTCATCTGTGTTGGGTATTTACCATTCCCTCCGACCTTCAACTCGCTGAGGCAGAGCAGTCTGTCCTCAGTAAAGGCTCCAGCTTTGTCCCCCTTCGCCCACACCTCAGCGAGTTCCGCGTACGCCATGACGCTGAACTCTTCTTCTGCCGGCTCCGTCTCCGACCTTACGTCTTTGACAAGGACTCTCCCACCCCCACCGATGACCACTTATAGACAATAGACAATAGGTGCAGCCATGTCTCCATTATCCCAACAACATCATAGTTACCCATTCGTACCTGGGCTTCAATCTCATCCGCCTTATTTCTGACACTTTGTGCATTCGGATATAGAATTTTTAAACCATTTCTCCTCTCTCTGTTTGAATCGCTGCCTATTGTGCTTAACCCAGCTCCCCGAACTCCCATCAGGCTATACGCCCCTAGAATTTTATTGTCCTTCCTAAATTTACCTATTCTTTCAACACATTTAACTCCATGTTCCGTCAGACCATCCCTCTGTACATGAGTCCTCCTTAACACTTGTTCCACCCCACCTTCCTCTACTACACACTTAATATTCCGGAACGGTGTAGTCCCCACCTGTGCTTTATTCTTCCTCCCGCTGTCCTCCCTCACATTCTGGATCCCCGCCCCCTGCAAATTTAGTTTAAACCCCCCCCCCAAAAAAAAGCACTAGCAAACTTCCCTGCGAGAATGTTAGTACCGCTCCAGTTCAGGTGTAAACCATCCCATCGGAACAGATCCCAACTTCCCTGGAACAAAGCCCAATTATCTACAAACCTGAAGTCCTCCCTCCTGCACCATCCTCTCAGCCACGTATTAATCTTTATAATCCTTCTGTTCCTTGCCTCACTCGCACGTGGCACAGGTAGCAATCCTGAGATTGTTACCCTGGAGGTCCTGCTCTTCAGCTTCGCACCTAACTCCCTGAACTCCCTACGCAGGACCCCCTCACTCATCCTACCCACGTCATTGGTCCCTACATGGACCACAACATCTGGATTCTTGCCCTCCCTCTCGAGAATAACCTGCACCCAATCTGAGATGTCTCAGACCCTGGCACCAGGGAACCAACATACCATCCGAGACTCCCGATCTTCCCCACAAAAACTCCCGTCTTCAACCCTCCTCCTCTTCATGGACACCCCGCTCTGGTCTTCTGCCTGCTCTGGATCTCTTTATTGCTAATTGCCGACGGGACATCAACCGTCTCGACTTCACTGCACCCTGTTCCAATTCCAACCTCACTCCTTCCGAACGCTCTGCTCTCTGCTCCCTCCGCACCAGTCCCAACCTCACTATAAAACCTGCTGATCAGGGGGGAGCTGTTGTTGTCTGACATACTGACCTCTACCTGGCAGAGGCACATCGACAACTCTCTGATACCTCCTTTTATTTACCCCTTGATCATGATTCCACTAAGGAGCATCAGGCCATTGTCTCCTATACCATCACCAACCATATCAGCTCTGAGGATCTCCCATCCACTGCCACCAAACGCATAGTTCCCACACCCCGCACTTCCCGTTTCTACCTCCTACACAAGATCCACAAACCTGCCTATCCAGGTCGACCTATTCTCTCAGCTTGCTCCTGCCCCACTGAACACCTTGAACTGTCTTATCCCCCCTTGTTCAACCTCTTTCCACTTATGTTTGTAACACTTCTCATGCTTTGAATTTTTTCAGTGATTTTAAGTTCCCTGGCCCCCACTGCCTTATTTTCACTGTGGACGTCCAGTCTCTATATACCTCCATCCCCAACTCAGACGGTCTCGAAGCTCCTTCCTTCTTTTTGGATACCAAGCCTAACCAATTCCCCTTTACCACCACTCTCCACCATGTAGCGGAATTAGTACTTACTCTCAATAATTTCTCCTTTGGCTCCTCCCACTTCCTCCAAACCAAGGGTGTAGCCATGGGCACTCGTATGGTTCCCAGTTATGCCTGTCTTTTTGTTTGTGCAACAGTCCATGTTCCAAGTCTATACGGGTGTCCATCCCCCTCTTTTCCTTCACTACATCGATGACTGCATTGGCGCGGCCTCCTGCACGCATGCTGAGCTCGTTGACTTCATTAACTTTGTTTCCAACTTTCACCCTGCCCTCAAATTTACCTGGTCCATTTCCCACACCTCCCTCCCCTTTCTTGATTATTCTGTCTCCATCTCTGGAGACGGCTTATCTACTGATATCTATTATAAGCCAACAGACTCTCACAGCTACCTGGACTATTCCTCTTCCCACCCTGTCTCTTGCAAAAATGCTATCCCCTTCTCACAATTCCTCCGTCTCTGCCACATCTGCTCTCAGAATGAGGCTTTTCATTCCAGGACGAAGATGTCTTCCTTTTTTAAACAAAGGGGCTTCCCTTCTTCCACCATCAACTCTGCTCTCAAATGCATCTCTCCCATTTCCCGCACATCTGCCCTCACCGCATCCGCCCGCCACCCCACTCGGGATAGGGTTCCCCTTGTCCTCACCTACCACCCCACCAGCCTCCAGCTCCAACGTATAAGTCTCCGTAACTTCTGCCACCTCCAAAGGGATCCCACTACCAAGCACATCTTTCCCTCCCCCTCGCCTTTCTGCCTTCCGCAGTGATCGCTGACTACGCGACTCCCTTGTCCACTCGTCCCCACATCCCTTCCCACCGATCCCCCTCCTGGCACTTATCCTTGTAAGTGGAACAAGTGCTACACCTGCCCTTACACTTCCTTCCTCACCACCATTCAGGGCCCCAGACAGTCCTTCCAGGTGAGGCAACACTTCACCTGTGAGTCGGCTGGTGTGGTATACTGCGTACGGTGCTCCCGGTGTGGCCTTTTATATATTGGTGAGACCCGACGCAGACTGGGAGACCGTTTCGCTGAACACCTATGCTTGGTCCACCAGAGAAAGTAGGATCTCCCAGTGGCCACACATTTTAATTCCATGTCCCATTCCCACTCTGATATGTCTATTCATGGCCTCCTCTATTGCCAATATGAATCCAAACTCAAGTTGGAGGAACAACACCTTATATACCGGCTGGGTAGCCTCCAACCTGATGGCATGAACATTGACTTCTCTAACTTCCGTTAATGCCCCTCCTCCCCTTCTTACCCCATCTCTCACATATTTAGTTGTTTGCCTGTTCTCCATCTCCCGCTGGTGCTCCCCCCTCCCTTTCTTTCTCCCGAGGCCTCCTGTCCCATGATCCTTTTCCTTCTCCAGCTCGGTATCACTTTTGCCAATCACCTTTCCAGCTCTTAGCTTCATCCCACCCCCTCCAGTCTTCTCCTATCCTTTAGCATTTCCCCCTCCCCCCACTACTTTGAAATCTCTTACTATCTTTCCTTTCGGTTAGTCCTGATGACAGTCTCGGCCCTAAACGTCGACAGTGATTCTCCTTATAGATGCTGCCTAGTCTGCTGTGTTCCACCAGCATTTTGTGTGTGTTGTTTGAATTTCCAGCATCTGTAGATTTCCTCGTGTTTGCTCATTAAATTATAGGAAGTGCTTTGCAAATACCCGAGGAGCTCAGTCTGTCCCTCTCCGGCCGCATGACAAGGTAAACAGGCAGAATGATTATGCCATGGTAGAAATATCAAATATGAGAAGGCACAGCTTTAAAATGACAGGGTGAGAATTTAAAGGGGGATGTTAGTGCAAGTAAGATTTCTGTTTCCGTACAGAGAGTGGTGAGGGCCGGGTTTGGGCTGCCATGGGGAGGGCTGGAAGCAGATATGATAAGGACATTTAACAGGGTTTTAGATAAACACATGAAAATTCAGAGAATTGAAGCACATGAATTATACGCAGGCAGAAGAGATTTAGTTTCATTTGACATCGTGTTCAGCACAGACATCATGGGAAGAAGGGTCTGTTCCTGTGCTGTACTGTTCTGTGTTCTCGGTGAGCCTCAGTGACGGGGGAGTCTTTAGCCGGGGTCACAGACAGGAGTATCTGTGGCAAGGAGAGAGACTGCAGGATGGTGCATTACCTCCCTGGTACGAGGGCCAAGGATGTAACTGAACAAGTACAGGCCATTCTGAAAGGACAGGGTGAGCAGACACAGGTCGTGTCCATATTGGTTCTAACAAAAGAGACAAAGTCCTGCAAAGAGACTGAGGGAGTTGGGGAAAAAATTAAGTAGAAACTCTGTGTTGGGGGTGGGGCTAATCCCAGTGTCACCTGCTAGCGAGAGAAGAAATAAGAAGGTAGTGGCTAACATGCAGGTGCAGGACGGAGGGTTTTAGTTACATGGATCATTGGGCTCTTTCAGGACAGCTGATGGGAAGAGTGAAAGGTCAGTAGTGGCATTGACAGATGTGGATCAACACAGAAAGTAAGTCCAAATGGGAAATTACACTGTCTCAGTAGTACTACAAGTGCACAGATAAACAAATATTGGAAATAAGAGAAAGAATAAAAAGTAAGTTACCTCCAACAGTCATCACCTCCCCGGCTACAGGTTGACTCATTACAGAGCCTAATGGCCCAGTGTAAGGATGACTTCATACAGCGCTCCTCCGAGCAGCACAGTTGTCTCAGTCTGTTACTGAAGATGCTCCTCTGTTCAGCCAAGGAGGCATGCAGAGGGTGAGAAACATTGTTCAGAATTGTCAGGATTTTCCGTAGGGTCCTTTGTTCAACCACGGCCTCCAGTGTGTCCAGTTTGACTCCGATAACAGAGCCAGACTTTCTAATCAGTTTATTCTCAGATGGCATCACCCGTGTTGATGCCATTTGCCCAGTACACCACTGCATAGTTAAAGAGCACAGTGGCACCGAGGGACTGAAATGTGTTTGTGTCGGTGCCGGGTGTGGAACAGTTAATGCAGACGTACTTAGAGCCTGGATTAGTACATGGCACAGTGATTCAGCCATTACAGAGAAGGGCAGGACTGGTAGCGAAACATTCCAGGATTCAGATTCAGACAGTCCAGAGGGAGGTGAATGAGGATTGGGAAGCTGTACTGCTGATCAGGCAGAATGTCACAAATTCAAGGTCCTCCCAGAGGCTCATCCAGTGAGACAATGTGGGTGGAACTCAGGAATGAGAAAGGTGCAATCACTGTGATGGGATTATACTGTCGGCCTCTCAATAGCCAGTGAGAGAGAGGAACAGATATGTCAGCAGATATGTCAGATATGGCTGATGTAAAAACAACAGAGTAGTTTTGGTGAGTGAATAATCTCCCCAGTGACTGGGACTCCCTTACCACCTGAGACTTGGATCTGGCATTTTGTGTGTTCAGCAAGGTTTCCTGAAACAGTGTCTGCTCCACTAGGGAGGCAGACATTCTTGACTTCACCTTGGGAAATATGGGACTCACCAGAGTGGTGGCGGGAACAACCAGTGTTCAAAGAGGAATTAGACAGGTCCTTCAGGGGAAATAACCTGCAGAGCTGTGGGGACAGAGTGGGGAATGGGACTGTGGAAATGTTGTAGCAGGAGTTGGTATAAACTTGATGGGTCAGATAGTCCAGACCATCCCAGAATGATCCTGTGACTAATAATAGTCTGAAAAAATTATTCTGGTCTTTAGTGAATCTTCTAAGCTCCTGGTTGGACAAGATCAATTGTGTAATAAGGACACACTTCTGTAAAAACACTGACACCATATTCCAAGCACACTGAGCTGCCAGAGCACAGCACCGGCCAGTGAGGACACAGACCAGTAAAACACCCGGCTCTCTACTACAACGTTCAAAGCTGAAAGTAAATGTATTATTAAAATACATTTCTGTCACCATATGCAACCCTGAGATTATTTTTCTTGTGGGCATACTGCTGGTTTGTTAGAGCAGTTGGGGAGGGTTTAAACTAATTTGGTAGGGGCATGGGATCTGGAGTGAAATGACTCAGGCAGGGACAGATGGTAAAACTGCAAAGGTAGCATGCAGCCACACTGTCAGGAAGGGCAGACAGATGATAACTGCAGCCAGCAGGGTGAGTATCAGTGCATGAGGGATGCAGACTCAGTAAGGGTAGCAAATGCAGTACTCAGTGTTTTTTTCTCAATGCACAGAGTATAAGAAATAAGGCGGATAATCTTATTGCCCTATTATGGATTGTCATGTATTATGTGACCATCACTGAATCACAGCTGAAGAATATTTGTAGTTGGGAGCTAGATGCCCAAGATTTTCTTTCCAATATTTTTATTAGTTTCTATATAGAAGAATACAGAGTATAAGAAAGTGTATATAAAAGGTCAAAAAGGATTTTTTTTAAAACTAAATACATCCGTCCATAACAAAAATCTCATTACCCCATATTCACGTAAGTTAATCAATATTTGTATTGAAATATACTAATTTATTACAAAAAGAAAGAATCTAACCCCTACCAGGACCAAAGCTGTTCATTAAGGAATAAAGGTGGTAAAATACCTTCTCATATAATAAAAATTAATAATAGCCAACATCTGAGTTTAAACAACGAATTGAAGTTTTTGAAAATAATTCAGAAAAGATCCCCACAATGTTTGAAAGTCTTGACGAGATTTTGGCTTTCTTTGTTTTATGGCAGCCTCTCTGAAACAAATTTCAAAGTTGTAGAATGTATACATACTTTGATAATAAATCTCCTTTGAATTTTGGTTAAAAATCATGATGGTTGAGGGATAAAATAAGGACAAAAATTTAACAAAACTCAAAACTGATGCTTTTTTTAATTTCAGGACCTGCTGAATCTTGCATTTATAGGCATCAGTTAGTCTTGTGAGACCATTGATTTGTGCCTTGAAAGGTTTTTCCAGGACACAGGCCTGGACAGGGTTGCATGGGAGACCGGCAGTTGCCCAAGCTGCAAGCCTTCCCCTCTCCACACCATCGATGTTCCAAGGGAAGGGCACTAGGACCCAAGCAGCTTGGTACCGTTGTCGTCGCAGAGCAATGTGTTGTTAAGTGCTTTGCTCAAGGACACAACGCGCTGCCTCAGCTGAGGCTCGAACCAGTGACCTTCTGATCACTAGACCTGATGCCTTATACACTAGGCCACTCGCCAACACATCTTGCATTAGCGGTAGGAATATTTTTGGCAAAGATTTTTAACACAAGGATCAACTTGTACTTGAGTAAGCATGAACACTTTCAGAGTAGCCAATATCACTTTTCAAGTCTTGCAAACATGGTCGAATGTTTTAAGTGACAAATTCCACTGATGAGAGCCGGGTAGTGGGTATAGGACACAAGGACTTTGGCAAAGTCCCCATGGTGGGCTGATCCGGAGCATAGAACCACGGGGGCTGAATACAAATTTGGTATAATACATTCTAAATGTAGCTTGGTCAGAGAACACAAAAGGTTGAGGGATGCGATGCTGAATGGAGACCTGTGAACAGTGGTGCCCTACAAGGATCAGTGCTGGGAACTCTGCTCTTTGAGAAATGATCTGGACCAAAATGAAGGAGGGCTGATTTGCAGTTCTACAGAGACACACAAACTGGTGCAATTGCTTATAGTGAGGAAAGTTGCCAAAGGATTCAGCAGAACATAGACCAGCTGGAAATGTGGGCAGAGAAATGGGAGGTAAGTCGGTGTACTCTGGGAAGTCAAATGTCAAAGGATTTCTTTGGAATTCCTCTCCTTGTTGAAGCAGCTGGAATTATAGTAATAGCATTGACATGCTCCACCACAGGATATGGGAGGTCAGGGAATCAGTCAGTGTCCCTGATAACTTCACATGCCAAAAGTGCTCCAGTTGCAGCTCATGACTGGCTGTGTTAAGGGAATGGACGGACCTAGAGTTTCCATGATGCTGAGACCGGAGATTCAGTGAGTTGGTCACACCTGAGGTCAGGATGCAGATTGTTGTGTGACCACCATGACGGAAAGGGGAAGAGACACAAGGTGCAATGTCTCCCTGTGGCCGTGACCCTCAGCAACAAGTACACTCCTTTGGATACCCCTGGGATAACGAACCAGAGACAGCAGCCCGCCAGGTCGGTGGTACTGAGACCCCAGACTGATGCTCCGCGGGAGAAAAGTTCAAGCAGAGCAGTGATGACAGCAGACTCATGGTACAGGGGATGTGCAGGAGATTCTGTGGCAGCAACAGAGATGACACGATGGTGTGTCGCCTCCTGGGTACTGGGGTCAGGTCCGTCTCAGACTTGCAGGATTTCCTAAAGATAAACTTGCCAATCGAGTCAGTGGTAAGGAAACCAAATGTCAGCATTCATTTCAAGAGGACTACAATACAAAAGCAAGGATGAAAGCATTGGTCCGATCACACTTGGAGTACTGTGAACTGTTTCGGGCCCCTTATCTAAAAAGCTACATGCTCGCATCGGAGAGGGTCCAGAGGAAGTTCACAAAAATGTTGTGATTGTTTGATAGCTCTGGCCCTGTACTCTCAGGACTTTAGAAGAATGAGGGAATCTCATTGAAACCGATCAAATATTGAAAGGCTAAGAATGGAGTGGGGAGGGTGTTTCCGATACTGTGTCCAGGACCACAGGGCACAGCCTCAGAATACTGGGACATCCTGTTAGAACAAAGATAAGGAATTATTTTCTTAGTAAAGGGCAGTGAATCTGTCCTGCCTATGTCAGGATGTTGTTCACTGACTAGAGCTCAGTGTTTAACACCACCATTCCCACAGACCTGATCAATAATCTACTGAACCTGGTCCCTCTGCAATTGGATCCTCGACTTCCTAACTGGGAGACCACAATCTGTGCGGATTAATGGAGACGGGCTAACCCCTATTGACATCAATGGATCTGGGGTTGAGCTTTCAGTTCCTCTGCATCAACAGACCTGAGGATCTCACGTGGTCTTCACGTACCTGCTGTGTGGTGAAAGTGGCACAGCAGCGCCTCTTTCACCTCAAACGGTTGAACTTCCTGGTGCTGGGTCCATTGTTCTTTTCCACCTGTATTAACGATATGGATGAGAATGTGGTAAACTGGATTAGCAAGTTTGCAGATGACACTGTTACGTACTCGTGACACATGACAGTGGAGCCCTTGTCATGTGACTGGGGTTGAAGCTGTACTGGACTTGAGGTGATGGTCTTGTGATGGTGGTGACGTCATTTTCCCGCCAGTAGAGATCATGTGACAGGTTTTTTTTTACAGGTTATAAAAGGTAGACCCCACCCGGTGAGGAGGGGCAGTTCGTGGCTGGATTTGCCAAGTTGACTTCATGCCACTGCGCGTTTGAAGTGATGACGCAGTTTAGTTGAAGGACGAAGTTTTTATTTAATGCTTAAAGTTTAAAAGGTTATTGCCAGCAGGTTCTTTATGATTCTGTTAGTTCGAGGAAATTAGAGGAGAGTGCAGATTCGAAGTTGGAAGTTAAAGATCGAGGAGAATCGCTTTCTACGGTGAAACGGGGGTGACCTTTGTTTGATCCTTATTTGGAAGGATTTCGTTGACTATCTTCGTGTTAATCCCTAGGTTTACCTGGAAAGGATTGAAGGTAGTGGAGAAGGAAAGTTCAGTGCCTTTAAGCCGTTCTGTTTTGTGAATTCTTCGTGGGAAGTTCGATGTCGGGGATCGAAGCAAGCGACGTGAAAGAGAACCTAAATCGTCCTATAAAGTCTCTCCTTTTAAATGGACTGTGAGCATATCGAACTTTTGGCAATACCACTTTAAAGATCTGTTTTGGAATATCACTTTACGAACTGTTTGAACAGCCGCTCAGCAGCTGTTTCCGGTTACGGTAGTGTTTGTTTACTTTTGGGGGGTTTGTTTTCGGTGTTTAATAAATGTGTTGTTTGTTATAAGAAACCCTTGCCGATCTCATATATTTATTGTTGCCTGAATACGTAACATTAAATATGGGAGTTGCGTCTGGATTGAATCTTTTGAGTTTAAATGCTTGCTGACTTTTAAATCGGTGTTTTGGAAACGGGGATTACTCGGTTCTTTTGTTTGGCTTGTTGTGGTATTCGGCAGCAATGAATATTGATGAGTTTCTGGCTTTGCCAGCTGCGGAGGTGTTGGCGAAGGCGAAAAAAACTGAGGTGTTTGAGATAGCTAGTAGATTGCGACTTAAAGGTATTTTGCAGACTACTTCTAAGGCTGTAATACAGAGGAAAATCGCAGGTCACACTTTGTGGATTCGGGTGTTTTTGATGAATCGATTTTAGAGTCGTTTCCAATAAGTAATCTGGAGATGCAGTTGCAAATCGAACAAATGAAATTGGAGAGGTGTAAATTGGAGGCGGAACAAAAGCTGAGAGAATTTGCATATGCAATGGAGGAATTAAGGACTGGAAATCAGTCTTCTGGTTCTAAAAAAACGTTTGCTGCTAGTCAACAAATTAAATTGGTCCCTCCATTTAGTGAAACAGATGTGGAAAGGTATTTTCAACATTTTGAAACTATTGCTCGGATGTCAGAGTGGCCGAAAGTTAAATGGTCAGTGTTGTTACAGAGTGTAATTAAAGGCAAAGCACAACAAGTTTACACAGCTTTAACAGCTGCGCAAGCACTTGATTATGATATTGTAAAGCGGCATATTTTAAACGCATATGAGTTAGTCCCAGAAGCATATAGGGAAAGATTCAGAAGTTTGAAAAAGTCTGTGGAAAAAACTTATGTGGAATTTGCCTACGATAAAGCTATGTGTTTTGAGAGATGGGTTTCTTCTAAAAATGTAAATGGGGACGATGATACATTGAGAGAGCTGATTTTAATGGAGGAATTTAAAAGAAGCATTCCTGTTGAAGTAAGGACCTACTTAAATGAGAAGGATACTGATAAATTGCAGGACTGTGCTAAATTAGCTAATGAGTATATTTTGATCCATAAGAACAAATTTCCTCAGGGCAGAATTTTTAAGAGGAAAAATAACACGGAGACTCCAGGTAAATTTGAAATTAAATCGGAGGTTAATGAGAAAGTTGATGAGAAAGGAAAGCCTGTGAAGGAAAGACAGTTTGGTCTTACTTGTAACTATTGTAAGAAGCCTGGCCATGTAATAGCTAACTGTTACAAATTGAAAAAGAAAGAGAAGGAAGCAGTTCCAGATGCTTGTGTGCAACATACTGAAGCACCTGTAAAGTTACAGGGTTTGATAAAAACAAATGAGGCTTTGTTAGAGTCTGACCAAGTAAGAAAGGGATATGATCATTTTGTAACTGAAGGGTTTGTATCCTTGAAGGAAGGATCTACTTTGGTGCCAATAAAAATCCTTAGGGATACTGGTGCTTCTCAATCATTGATGTTAGACAGTGTGTTGAAGTTTGATGAAGAGTCTGATACTGGTGAGGTAAATTACATAAGAGGTGTTGGAAGTGATTTTATGCCTGTACATTTACATAAAGTAAATTTAAAGTCGGGGTTAGTTACTGGATTTGTTAAAGTACGATTACAGCATAGCTTACCTGTGAAGGGTATTTCTTTATTGTTAGGTAATGACTTGGCAGGTGGACAAGTTTTTCCTGAAGTGCATTTGACAATGGAGTCAGAGAAACCAGAGTTGAATTCTAACACAGATTCTTCCTGTGTTGTGACTAGAGCTATGGCTAAAAAGATTGATGCGCAGAATGAGGTTGTTATTCAGGACTGTTCGACTCAGGATTCGAGTTTTGAGGATGTGTCAGAGACTTTCTTATCTTCGTTGTTTGAACAAGATTCTGGGAGTAAGTTTGACTATAAAGATTTATCTTTGTCTCGGAAGGAGATGATAGCAGAGCAGAATAGAGACTCTGAGATTATAAAATTAAAAGAGCAGGTTTTACTAGATAGTGAAATTGATAAGGTGCCAGTAGGATATTACTTGGAAAAAGGAGTGTTGATGAGGAAGTGGAGATCGCCTACAATTCCTGCAAGTGAGGATTGGAATGTTGTTTACCAGGTAGTTGTTCCAAAAGCTTATCGAAATGAGATTTTGACTTTAGCTCATAGTGTGCGTTTAGGTGGACATCAAGGGGTAAGGAAAACTGTAGACAAGATTTTAAAACATTTTTACTGGCCTGGTCTAAGAAAAGATGTGGCGATGTTTTGTAAAACGTGCCATACTTGTCAAATTGTGGGTAAACCTAATCAGGTTACACCAGTAGCTCCATTACAACCTATCCTAGCATTTGGTGAACCATTTTCTAAAGTTATTGTAGATTGTGTTGGTCCATTACCAAAGACAAAAACTGGTTATCAGTATTTGTTGACTATCATGTGTACTTCTTCTAGGTTTCCAGAGGCAGTACCACTTAGGAATATAAAAGCTAAGACTGTGACAAAGGCCCTTATAAATGTTTTTACTTATTTTGGATTACCTAAGGAGATACAAACTGATCAAGGCAGTAACTTTATGTCTGGATTGTTTCAACAGATAGTTTATAAATTGGGAGCTAAGCAAATCACTTCGTCTGCATACCATCCAGAATCGCAGGGTGCCTTGGAGAGGTTTCATTCTACCCTCAAGAATATGATTAGGACATTTTGTGTGGAAAATGAAAGTGACTGGAATGAGGGTATAAACTTACTTTTATTTGCAGCAAGGGAATCGGTACAGGAATCTAGGTTTTAGTCCATTTGAACTTGTGTTTGGGCATAGAGTTAGAGGACCTTTAGCTTTGTTGAAAGAACAGTGGATTAATAAGGAAGTACACACTAATTTGTTGGACTATGTGTTGAAATTTAAGGACAGGTTACATAAAGCTTGTAGCTTAGCTAAGGAAAATTTAAAGTTGGCTCAGGAGAAAATGAAGACTTGGTATGATAAAGACGCTAGGATGAGGACGTTTAAGCCTGGAGATAAGGTGTTGGTTCTTTTCCCAGTGCAGACAAATCCTTTACAAGCTAGATTTCATGGTCCTTATGAAATTGTGTCTAAAATCAATGATGTGGATTACGTGGTAAAAACTCCAGATCGTAGAAGGTCAACACAACTTTGCCATATAAATATGTTGAAACCATATTTTGAGAAACAATCTGATACTGTGACTGTTGTGGTTTGTGAGAATGAGTTTGATTGAACTAGGAACATGATAGATGATTCATCTGACTTTCATTCTAAATCCAACATTGTTTCTGTTAGGTTACCAAATTCAAGCATTCTGGAAAATATTGATGAAAAATTAGCACATTTACAGTTAGAGCAGAGACAACAGATGAAGGAGTTGATTTTTAAATATAGGGAGTTGTTTCCAGATGTTCCGAGAAGGACTACTATAGCTTCACATGATGTAGATGTTGGGGATGCCAAACCTATTAAACAACATCCATATAGGATGAACATGGAAAAATGTGAACTTGCTGAGAAAGAAATTGAATATATGTTAGAGAATAGTATCATTAGACTTTCTAACTTGAATTGGAGTTCGCCATGTGTTATGGTGCCAAAGCCAGATGGTAGTATTAAGTTTTGTACGGATTATAGGAAGGTGAATGCTGTAACAAAAACAGATGCATATCCAATTCCTAGAGTAGATGATTGTGTAGATAAAGTTGGAAAGGCAAAGTTCCTTACAAAGATTGATTTATTGAAAGGGTATTGGTGTGTTCCATTAACGGACAGAGGTAGAGAGATTTCTGCATTTGTAACTCCATCTGGGTTATATGAATATAATGTTCTTCCATTTGGGATGAAGAATGCCCCAGGTACTTTCCAGAGGATGATTAGCTTTGTGATTCAGGGATTGAAAGATTCTGATGCTTATATTGATGATTTAATGACAGGAAATGATACTTGGGAAGCACACATTATTGCGATGGAGAAATTGTTTGAAAGGCTTTCAAAAGCTAACTTAACTATTAATTTAGCTAAGAGTGAATTTGGACATGCCACTGTGACTTACCTTAGTTATGTTGTGGGTCAAGGTAAGGTAGCTCCTGTTCAGGCAAAAGCTCAGGCAATTTTAGAGATTCCCACTCCAACGGGGAAAAAAACTCTCAGAAGGTTTTTGGGAATGGTAGGATATTATCGGAAATTTTGTAAGAATTTTGCTAATGTTGCCCTTCCATTAACTAACCTTCTGCGGAAGAATGAGAAGTTTGTATGGACGGTGCCTTGTCAAGAAGCATTTGAAAAATTGAAAACAATGATATGTCAACAACCTGTGCTTAAGGCACCTGACTTTGGAAAACCTATTTCATTGGCTGTGGATGCTAGTGATGAGGCTGCAGGAGCAGTATTAATGCAAAGGAATGAGGGTGATGAGGTTGATCATCCAGTAGCTTACTTTTCTAAGAAATTTAATAAGCATCAAAGAAATTATTCGACAATAGAGAAAGAATTGTTATCTCTTGTTTTAGCTTTGGAATATTTTGAGGTATATGTTAGTACAACTCAGAAACCACTTATTGTTTACACTGATCATAATCCGTTAGTTTTTCTGAGTAAGATGAAAAACAAAAACAGAAGGTTATTAAATTGGAGTTTGATGTTACAAGAGTACAATATTATGATGACTCATATTAAAGGTAAAGATAATGTGGTTGCTGATTGTCTATCTCGATGTTGAATGTACACTTTAATTTTTTTTTATGGAGTGTTTTTTTTCAATTGTAACATTCCTACTGTATTGTGACTTATAAGCTGTTATATGATGGTGTTGTGTATTGTGTATGTTATAAAATTTATACCTTTGTTTTTCTTGTAAGCAATTGTTAAAAATTTTTGTTCTTGTCAGACCAAAAATTTTTTTTGGAGTGAGGTGTTACGTACTCGTGACACATGACAGTGGAGCCCTTGTCATGTGACTGGGGTTGAAGCTGTACTGGACTTGAGGTGATGGTCTTGTGATGGTGGTGACGTCATTTTCCCGCCAGTAGAGATCATGTGACAGGTTTTTTTTACAGGTTATAAAAGGTAGACCCCACCCGGTGAGGAGGGGCAGTTCGTGGCTGGATTTGCCAAGTTGACTTCATGCCACTGCGTGTTTGAAGTGATGACGCAGTTTAGTTGAAGGATGAAGTTTTTATTTAATGCTTAAAGTTTAAAAGGTTATTGCCAGCAGGTTCTTTATGATTCTGTTAGTTCGAGGAAATTAGAGGAGAGTGCAGATTCGAAGTTGGAAGTTAAAGATCGAGGAGAATCGCTTTCTACGGTGAAACGGGGGCGACCTTTGTTTGATCCTTATTTGGAAGGATTTCGTTGACTATCTTCGTGTTAATCCCTAGGTTTACCTGGAAAGGATTGAAGGTAGTGGAGAAGGAAAGGTCAGTGCCTTTAAGCCGTTCTGTTTTGTGAATTCTTCATGGGAAGTTCGATGTCGGGGATCGAAGCAAGCGACGTGAAAGAGAACCTAAATCGTCCTATAAAGTCTCTCCCTTTAAATGGACTGTGAGCATATCGAACTTTTGGCAATACCACTTTAAAGTACTGTTTTGGAATATCACTTTACGAACTGTTTGAACAGCCGCTCAGCAGCTGTTTCCGGTTACGGTAGTGTTTGTTTACTTTTGGGGGGTTTGTTTTCGGTGTTTAATAAACGTGTTGTTTGTTATAAGAAACCCTTGCCGATCTCATATATTTATTGTTGCCTGAATACGTAACAACACCAAGATTAGGGATGTAGTGGACAGTGAGGAATTGTGGGAAATCTTTATGTGGACTAGCTGGAAAAATGGCAGATGGAATTTAATTCACACAAGTATGAGGTGTCTGAAACATAAATTTAACAAGAGAAATGTGTGGTTTAAAGAGGACCTGAGGTCCTCTCTCCTCTCTAGGTGGTTACAATCGGGTACACACTGCCTGTGGGGGTGGTGCAGGCTGGTATTTAAGGACCATCTGATTGAGCATTTGAATCACCAAGGCAGGGTAGGAGACAGACCAAGTGCTGACTTAGTGGAGACAGATTTTCGATGGTCAGTATAGAAACGCAGAAACCACTGACTGTGAAACTGCAGTGGGAACCTGGAACACAGAACTTCAGCATGGACTTACCTGAAACCCAGGAAGATGGACTTCTGTTGGACAAAGGTATTAATGGTCAAATAGTAAACCAACATCCTCAAAAAGCTACCACAATGCTCCCATTCCCTGTGCACCTACCAGGACTTTTATATGAGAATTTGGTGAAGAGCTCTGGGTAATATTAGGAGATGGCTAACAGCTTGGTCAAAGTGGGAGGGTGCAGATATCTTCTCAGAGTATAATGCATTCAGTGGAACAAGCTCACAGCTGAGAATGAAGGTAACAAACCCCACTGCAGTGGAGGACTGCTGTGGTCAGAGTTGTCCAGGATAGAATCAGACCCTCTGGCCCATCACAAACAGCTATACTAATTCCACTTTCCTGCATTAGTTTCATATCCCTTTGGGCCTTGCTCACGGAACTACCTGTGCATGTGTCTCTAATACTGTTACACAGTTCCCTGTATGTGGCATCACAGGTAGACAGGGTTGTGTGTTCTACTTGCCTTGTCAGCCAAAGAACTGCCTCTCATTAGAATTGTACAAAAACAGATATAAAAGGGATCTGAGGGGTAAATATTTCACACAGAGTTTAGCTGACATCCGGAATTAACCTCCCAGAATAGAGTCAGTGATTTATACAGAACTGAAACCGTCCCTTCGGTAAAACTCATCCACGCCGACCAAGTTGTCGACCTGAACTCATCCCATCCGCCTGCATTAGGCCCGTGTCCCTCTCAACCTTTCCTATCCATGTAACTGTGCAAATATGGTTTAAATATTGTACCTGAGGCAGAGAGCCGGTGCGGTGAGGCGCTGACAGGCACTCACTGTTCCGAGGGCAGGAAGAGGAGAGGCCGATTCCCACAGTGGAGCCGAAACCCAAAGTAGAGACCGACTCCACTTTACCACAACCCCGTGTCCACCATCCCGGACTAACCGCCCGACCCGGACCGTTCCCCAGGAAACGACGTCTGTGAAACTGGTACCTCTGTGACGTCAGCGCGTCACTGTAAACAGTGGGGGATTTCCGTGAACAGTGCCCCCTCCCCCACCCACGGGAATTGCAGATACCCCCCTTCCCCCCTCAGGAACTTATTTCAGGGAGGTAGCACCGTCAATATGCGGGAGGCTCCGGGAGAGGTGGGATGTCTGCAACAGAATAGCTCCTTAGCAGCGAGCCAGTTAGTTTAAATAACATTGGCTATGCTCGTGAGCGAATGACACCTAAACTCACCTCAACATCTCTTTTACACTTGAACCCACCATGGGCAATAGAAACTTCACTGTTGCAAAGAGTGCAGCGAATAACACTGTCATTATTTTTGACCCCTATTAGGCAGGGGTACACTTTAGTGTCGTCTGGGGTGAAGTACGTTTAATATTTTCTTTTGGATCTCTCTCTCTCTCTCTCTCTCTCTCTCCCCCCCTCTCCCCCTCTCCCTACACTCCCCCTCTCTCCCTCTCTCCCTCTCTCCCTCTCCCCCTCTCCCCCTCTCCCCCTCTCCCCCTCTCCCCCTCTCCCCCTCTCCCCCTCTCCCCCTCTCCCCCTCTCCCCCTCTCCCCCTCTCCCCCTCTCTCCCTCTCCCCCTCTCCCCCTCTCCCCCTCTCCCCCTCTCCCCCTCTCCCCCTCTCCCCCTCTCCCCCTCTCCCCCTCTCCCCCTCTCCCCCTCTCCCCCTCTCCCCCTCTCCCCCTCTCCCCCTCTCCCCCTCTCCCCCTCTCCCCCTCTCCCCCTCTCCCCCTCTCCCCCTCTCCCCCTCTCCCCCTCTCCCCCTCTCCCCCTCTCCCCCTCTCCCCCTCTCCCCCTCTCCCCCTCTTTTAAAGTTACTGACTTTATGACTTTGTCATTACACCACTCCACCATGTTTTCGATTTCCCTCCTGTACTCTGATCCATCACCCCCTTTGATACAGCCCACAACAGTGGTGTCATCAGCAAACTTGTAAATCTTGCAGCTGCACTGAGCCACACAGTCACAGGTGTAGAGCGAGGAGAGCTGGGGGCGAAGCTCACTTCCCGGTTGTGCTGATAGACATTGTGGACGAGATGTTTTTGCCAATCTCTACTGACTGGGGTCTGCAACTGAGGAAATCCAGGATCCAATAGCACATGGGGGTATTGAGGCCCAGTCTTGGAGTTTACTGATTAGATTTGAGGGTAGGACAGTGTTCAATGCTGAGCTGTAATCAATAAAGGGCATCCTGATGTTTGCATCTTTCCTGTCCAGATGTTCCAGAGTTGTGTGAAGAGCCAGTGAGACACATCTGCTGTTGCTTCAGTTGGTGAATTGGAGGTGATCCAAGTCACCATTCGGACAAGAGATGATATGCTTCAACACCAGCCTCTCAACACACTTAATCACTGTGGATGTTTTATTGGCACTGGGCAATAGTCATTTGGACAGGTTACCATGCTGCTGTTGGGCACCGATATGATTGAAGCTTCCTTGAAGCAGTTGGGTACCACACACTGCCAGATAGGGAGGTTGAAGGTATCTGTGAATACACCAGCCAGCTGGTCAGCACAGGTCTTCAGTACTCAGCCAGGTACTCCATCAAGACCAGACGCTTTCCTTGGATTCACTCTATTGAAGGCAGCCTGCACATCATCTTCAGATACTGAGGCCAAATGATCATCGGGAGACATGGGGGTGTACGATAGTTCCTCCCTCTTCTGGTGGTCAAAGCGAGCAAAGATGGCATTGAGCTCTTCGGGAAGCAAAGCTCTGCTGTCCCCTTTGTCACAGGATTTACCTTTGCGGGAGGTTCTGGCATTCAAACCCTGCCACAACTGTCAATAATCCCTATTTTATTCCAGTCCAGTCCGGAATCTCCACTTCAGCCGAGAGATGGTTTCCTGAAATCATACCTAAACCTCTTGAGGCATTCCTGATCTCCGGACTTGAACGTCTCTGATCTGGTGCTCAGCAGGTTCCGGATGTCATTGCTCATCCAGGGCTACTGAGTTGGGAAAACCCCGAACGATTTTGTGGGACGCATGCCTCCACAGCCGTTTTAATAAAGTCTGTAATGACGCCAGTGTAGTCGTTCAGGTTCTTAGATGAGCTGTTGAACATGGCCCAGCCTGCCGACTCCAGGCAATCCTGTAACCGTCCCTCTGCCTCTCAACACCTCCCCTTGGTTATCTTGATCTCTGGAGCCTTGTAGTTTAGGCTCTGTCTGTATGCAGGTCAGACGAGTACAGCCAAATGATCCCACTTATCACAGTGAGGTCTCGGGAGAGAAAGGCAGGCAGTGGTCCAGTGTGTTGGGACCTCTAGTGCAACAAGTTCCTACTTAGAGATTCATTTTCTGTCAGATATTTACAGGAAAGTAAACACAATGGAATTTATCAGAACTATAAACAGCAAAGACTGACAGACAAACAATGTGCAAAAGAAGACAAACTGTGCAAATAATAAAAAATAATTATCACTGTGAAATTCAGTTGTAGAATACATGAACATGAGTGCAGGTTATGGAATCAGCTCAGTGAATTTACCTACGCTGTTGCAAGAGCCTGACTGGTGTTGGGTAATAACTTTTCCTGGTGCTGGTCATGTGGGACCTAAAGCTCCTGTACATCCTTCCTGATGGCAGCTGTGAGAAGGGAGCATGAAGTGGATGAAGGTGTTGTTGATGATGGACACAGTTTACTTGTAGAAGTGCATCTTGTAAATGTTCGAATGATGGGGAGGGCTTTGCCTGTGATGATGTGGATGTATCTACTACTTCTCATAGACCTTTCTATTCCTGATCATTGTTTTTCCATATTAGGCCGTGATGCAACCACTCAGGATACTCTCTAATGTGCATCTATATAAATGTCACAGTTTCAGATGACATGCCGATTATAATCAAACTTCTGAGTAGAGTTGCAGTCATTCCTTCTTTATAATGGCACTTAGTGCTAGTCCTGGGACAGACCCACCTCCAGTCCCTGATGATGACTGACTCATGGATCTCCTGTAGTCAGTGATCAGCTCTTTAGCTTTGCTGACGTTGAGTGAGAGTTTCCTGTTGTGGCCCCATTCAACCAGATCCTCCATCTCCCTCCTGATGTCAAATTTGTCACCAAATTTGATTAATCCAACAACGGTGGTGTCATCTGCAAACTTAAATGTGGCATTGGAGTTGAACTGAGCCGCATTATCACAGGTATAGAGTGAGTAGAGTAGGGGCCAAGCACACAGCCTTGTGGTGCACCAGTGCTGATGGTGATTGTGGAGGAGATGCTGTTGACTTTGAATGAAAAGTCCTTAGCCATGGACTGAAAATAGAAATTACAACTGAGGGAGAAGATTACATTAAAATATGCAAAACAGATACTATTCCTCAGAAACATGAAAATGGAGGTGCCACTTGTCCATGATGACCAAGATCATCTGAGCTGGTCCCATCCGGCTGCATTTGTCCCACATCCCTCTCACCGTCACTATCCACATACCTG
Organism: Hypanus sabinus; assembly: GCF_030144855.1. Classification (NCBI taxonomy): domain Eukaryota; kingdom Metazoa; phylum Chordata; class Chondrichthyes; order Myliobatiformes; family Dasyatidae; genus Hypanus; species Hypanus sabinus. Next base: position 6,689,746 of record NC_082736.1, read on the forward strand.
TCCATGTCTCATTTCACATTCTATTATTGGACAATCCTCAATCAATTCCACTGCCTGCTGTTTCCATATCTCCACAATCCTCAGGGTGAAAACACTTGTCCTGAATGTTTGAAATCTTCCCCCCCCCCACCGCACCTTTAGTCTATGCCCTCCAGATCTGATTCCTCTTTGTTAAAATATGTTTCCATTCACCCTATCAATAACCCTGATGGATTTATGTACCTCAAATTTTAAAACTAACAGAAGGCATTCTAAGACATTGGTTGGACTGCAGTTGGAGTATTGTGAGCAATTTTGGGCACCTTATCAAAGGAAGGATATGTTAGCATTGGAGAGGGTCCAGCGCATATTCACAAAACTGATCACAGGAATACAAAAGTTCACATTTGAGGAGCATTTAATGGCTCTGGGGCTGCACTTGCTGGAGTTTCAAAGAATGAGGAACAATTGCATTATAACCTAGTGAAATGCCAAGTGAAAGTGGGGAGGATGTTTCCTCTATTGGGTTAGTCCAGCACCAGATGGTGCAGACTCAGAATAGAAGGAAAATCCCTTTGAACAGAAATGAGAAGACATTTCTTCAGCCAGATGGTGGAGAATCTGTGGAATTCATTGCCAGATGTGAAGCAGACTGCGCAGTGAGCACTGGATACAGTTCATGAACTCAATAGACTTGCAGGGGAAGTGGTGCTTTTTCTGGAAGGAATCTGCGACCCCGAATGATGGTGTCGGGGCAGGTGTAGCAGGTGTCCCCAGTTACATGGTGAAGTGCCAGCAGGGAGATCAGTGGAGAGAAGTGAATGGACAAGGGAAACACGGAGAGAGTGATCCCGGCTGAAAGTGGAGAGTAGTGTGAAGCGAAAGATGTGTTCAGTGCTAGGATCCCTTTGTGGATGGTGGACTTTATGTAGAATGATAGGCTGGATACAGACTCTCGTGGGTGGTAAGTAAGGACTAGGGGACTCTAACCCTGACAGCAAGAAGACTGGACAAGGAGGAAAATCTGAGAAATGAGGGGATGCAAGAGGGTGGGGATAGAAACAATGAGAGAGGAATGGAGACCTCGTTCTGTGAAGAGCGAGAGCACCTCTGATGTTCCAGAAAAGGAAACCTCATCCTGGGAAGAGATGTGGCAGATACAAAGATAAGAATGGCATCTTTACATGAGCCAGGGTGGGACGAGGTGTAGACAAGGTAGCTGTGAGTCAGGAGATTTATAAAAGATATCAGTAGACCGTTTGTCTCCAGAGATAGAGAGAGAGAGATTGTGAAATTGGAGAGAGGTGTTGGAAAGATGCAAGTGGATTTAAGGGCAGGGTTGAAGTTGGAGGCAAAGTTGATGAAATTGACAGGCTCAGCATGGGTGCATGAAGCTGCACCAATACAGACTTCAGTGTGACTCAGAAAGAGTTGGAGTTCTATACAAGTGAACAAGGACTGATGTGTGTAGACAATGAAAAGGCAAGCGTATCAGGGGCTCACGCCTTTTTCTTCTTTGGTCCTTTTATCTCTTCCACGTATCACCTTCCAGTTTGTAACTCTCCCATCCACCTTCCCCTCAACTGGCTTCAGCTATCACCGTCCAGCTTGTACTCCATGCCCTCCCCCACCAGTGGATTATGGCTTCATCCCCATTCATTTCCAGATCTGGTGAAGGGTTTAGGACTGAATTGCCAACTGTCCATAACTCTCCACAGAAGCTGCCTGACCAGCTAAGATCCTCCAGCATGATGTGTGTTGCTCTGGGTTTCAAGCATCTGCAGATTCTCTTGTCTAATGATGACAGTGTGCAGCATTTTCACAATAGGAAAGCTGTTATAAAGCTATAAAGACTGAAGAAATGACCTACTAGTATTTTGGCTGGACTTATGTGGTCGTGGGAAAGGTTCTGTAGACAAGGATTTTAATCCCTGGAATGTTGGAGATTTAAGGATGATCTGACTGAGGTATGTAGTGAGGGCAGGCAAGTGTAGACAAAGTGAAAGACATTGTATTTTCCCAGGGATGGTGGTTGAAAACAACAGCACCAAGCAGTAATATGAGAAGCAAGAGATTTAAAATGGACAGAACGGGACTTTTCTTCACACCAAGATTAGTGCATAAGTGTGAGGTGATTCATTTTGGTAGGTCAAATATGATGGCAGAATATAGTATTAATGGTAAGACTCTTGACAGTGAGGAGGATCAGAGGGATCTTGGGGTCCGTGTGCATAGACGCTCAAAGTGATGCACAGGTTGTCTCTGTGGTTAAGAAGGCACATGGTTTATTCTGCTACATTAACCAAAGGATTGAGTTCAAGAGCTGAGTGGCAATATTACAGCTGTAAAGGACCCCGGTCAGACCCCACTTGGAGTACTGTGCTCAATTTTAGTCACCTCGTTACAGGAAGGATGTGGAATCTATAGAAAGGCTGCAGAGGAGAGTTACAAAGATATTGCCTAGATTGGGAAGCATGTTTTACAAGAATAGGTTGAGTGAACTTGGCCTTTTCTTCTTGGAGTGACGATGGATGAGAGGTGACCTGATAGACGTTTATAAGATGATGAGAGGCATTCACCATATGGATTGTCAGAGGCTCCTTCCCAGGACTGAAATGGCTAACGCAAAATGGCACAGTTTTAAGGAGCTTGGAAGCTGGTAAAGAGGAGATGTCAGGGCTAAGTCTTTATACAGAGAAGGTGAGTGCGCAGAATGGGCTGCCAGCGGCTATGGTGGAGGCGGATGCGATAGGGTCTTTTAAGAGTCTCCTGGTTAGGTACATGGAGCTTAGAAAAATAAAGGGCTAGGATAACCCTAGGTAATTTCTAAACTAACTACATTTTCAGCACAGCATTGTGTGCTGAAAGGCTGGTACTGTGTTGTAAGTTTTCTATGTTTCTATGTTTCGAATTAGACCATTTCCTCAATGCCATCATGGTTGATTGACTACCCCTCTCAACCCCTTTCTCCTGCCCGCTCCCTGGGATCTTTAACACCATTACTAACAAGAAACTAGCAGCCTCTTGAAGAAAATGGTGCCAGTGAATAACACAGCCAAAGGCAGCGTCCTTTAGACAGCGCACAAAACTACTTCTTTCACTCCTTCTACTTTCAAATATGATTCTGCTACCAATGCAGCCTGTGATTTTCATTTTGTGGCATTTTCAGGCCAATTGGGCAACTTGGCTCCTTACTGTCTCTTGGGGAGTTTAGTGAGGTTTTGAACGGAGTCTTGGACAGACCTAAAGGCATCTGAAAGTGGCTGTGCAACTGGATAAAGCACATGGAATGCTGGCCTTCACCAGTCAGGCTGCTCAGTACTGGAGTAAGGAAGTCACACTGCAGCTATATGAAGTTAGAGGCGGGCAATACTTGGAGCATTTTGTGCAGTTCTGGCCATGCCATTACAGCAAGGATGGATGCTCTGGAAAGGAAGCAGAAGTTTCACCAAGATGTTCTCTGGATTTGAGTTCAGCAGCTGGAAGGAAATGTTGAATGAATGTGTATCCTCCCCAGGACCTCAGAGGCTGAGGGGAAATCTAATAAGGCTGTATGTTTTTTAACTTGGAGAGGCATAGAAAGGGGAGGTAGTCAGGATCTTTTCTCTATGGTAGAAATGTCAAATACCAGAGGATATGCGTATATGATTTTGAGGATAGAGGGGAAATTTAAAGGCAATGTGAGGAGATTCTTTTTTACTCCACAAGGCGTAGTAAGTGCTTGGAAAGGATTACCATAGGTAGTAGTGGAAGCTGGCAGATTGTGGAATTTAAGAGGTGTTTAGATCGACATGCAAATGAAGGAAATTGAGGGATACGGATGACAAACAGAAGGAGGACATTTAGACCATAAGACCATAAGACATAGGTGTAGAATTAGGCCATTTGCCCCATTGAGTCAGCTCTGCCATTCAATCCTAGCTGATCTTATTTTCCTCCTCCTCAGCCCCACTCCCCAGCCTTTCCCTTTAACCTTTGGTACCACGTCCAATCAAGAACCCATCAAGTTCTGCCTTAAATATACCCAAGGACCTGACCTCCACAGCTGCCTGTGTAATATATTCCACAAATTCACCAACATCTAGCTAAAGAAATTTCTCCACATCTCTGTGTTAAATGGATGTCCATCTAACCTGAAGCTGTGCCCTCTTGTCCTAGACTCCTCCACCATGAAAACATCCTTTAATCATCTACTGGGTCTAGGCCTTTCAACATTTGAAAGGTTTCAGTGAGATCCCCTTCATCCTTCTAAATTCCAGCAAGTACAGACACTGTTATCAAACATTCTTTGTATGAAAACCCTTTCATTCTGGAAATCACCCTTGTGAACCTTCTCAGAACCCTCTCCAACACCAGCACATCTTCTCTTAGATGAGCAATCCAAAACTGTTCACAATATTTAAGGCGAGACCTCACCAATTCCTTGTAAAGTGTCTGCATCACATCCTGTATTCGAGACCTTTTGAAATGGATGCTAACATTGCAATTGCCTTCCTCACCACAGAACCTACCTGCAAGCTAATGTTTATGGTGTCTTGCACAAGGACCCCCAAGTCCCTTTGTATCTCAGAGTTTTGGATTTTCTCTCCATTTAGAAACTAGTCAGCTCATTAATTTCTTCAGCCACTGAAGCTTGTAACTCCTCCAGAGTTGTCATAGGTCTCTTGGTGGCCTCCCTCACTAGTTCCCTTCTTGCATGGTCACTCAGTTTATGAGGACAGCTCTGCCAATATTCTTTCCAAATCTTGATTATTGACTTAACTGTACTCCAAGGGATATTCAGTGACTTGGACAATTTCTTGTATCCATCTCCTGACTTACTCCAGTCTATTGAAACAACCTGAATGTACAAGGTGATCTCCATTTAGTTAATTATGTGTCTTCCAAGCTTATTAGCTGCACCAGTGATGATTTAGCGTGTCATATAAAGGAGCCTGAATACTTATGCAATCAGTTCTCTGTGTTTTATATTTGTAATACATCTAGATCACTTTGAAGAGATCTGTTTTCACTTTGTCATGGAAAATTGTTCATACAAAGAGAAAATCTGCAGATGCTGGAAATTCAAGCAAGATAAGCAAAATGCTGGAGGAACTCAGCGGACCAGGAAATGTCAACTGTTCTTTTTTCCATAGATGCTGTCTGACCTGCTGGTTTCCTCCAACATTTTGTATGTGTTATGCTGTTGATCCGCATGTAAGAAAACAAATTAAATCCACTGTGATTCAGTGTTGTAGACAAGAGAGCATGATAAAACTTCTGGGGGGTGGGGTGTGGGGGAATGCTTGTGTAGATGTACGCTACACTTGCCTTCATCAGTCAGGGAGGGCATTGAATACAACCATGGGATGACTTGTTACAAACCCTTGGTTAGACCACACTTAGAGTCATGTGTGCACTATGTCTACGGAAAGGATGCAGACGACATCCCCAATATGTTGTTTGGATTAGTACAAGGAAAACTGGATAACAGATGGAGTTTTTAAAAAAATTCTTACGAGATACAACATGGAATTGGCCCTTTGAGCCGTACTGCCCAGCTACACCTGACAAACCTGATTTAACCCGAACCTAATCACAGGGTGATTTACAATCACCAATTGACCTACCCTGTACATCTGTGAACTGTGGGAAGAAACCTGACACAATCCATAGGGGAACATACAGAGACTCTGTAAAGAAGATGTGGGGATTGGTCTAAACTTTGACGCCACGAGCTGTAATAGCATTGGGCTAACCACAGAGCTATCATGGCACCCCTGTGTGTGCAGTTTCTCCTGTCATCATTGTTGGTGGAGATATCATGGGCTGAAAGGGATGTTCCTTCTCCTGTCTGCAGCTACAAGTACTGGAGAGAACAGGATCTTTTATTGATAAAGGATAGAGTACAAATGTGCGTAGTTTATTTTTCACTTATACAGGACAGGAATGAGAATATTTATATAGAATTGGGCTCATTATTGAAGGGAACATCTTTTGGAAAAAATTAGGAGCACTATTTTTGACTCGTCAATTAAATTTGAAGAAACTTGGGGACCGTTCATCCGACATTTTCATATGAATTAATTTGGCCTTTCCCAGACCTTCTCTTTGTTTATTCTTGTTCAGGTATGGAGTTCCGGAGTTCTTTGACACTATCATATACTTATAAACTGTTATTATTGCCCATGTTAGTTTTAGTTTAGTGTTTGTTTCATATATATAATTTCTTTCACAGATTTCTATTTTTTTTTCTTTTTCTTTTGATGATTAGTTTTGTTTTTTTTTCATATATAATTATATAGACTTGATTGATTAATGTACTTTTTTGTTGTTGATGTTTAATAGGATATCATTATCCTATTATTAATGTAATCTTAAGTCTATTGTATTCATAACCTATTCATTATTATGTTATGTTTTTTTTATATTTATATGAAACTCAATAAAAAGATTGAAAAAGAAAGAAAGAAAAAGAAGGGAACATCTCAACGTATCAGAATCAGTTCAGAGAATGTTTACTGGACCAATACTGCAATGGGCCAGTTGTCTGATGAGAAGGGGTTGGACAGCCTGGACTTGTATCTGGAGATTAAAAGATGGAGAAGGGTCTTGTATTCTGATACATTTTCTGCACTCAGTTGATATTTTCCTTTTCCTCTGCCTCCACGTACTTGTGTGTGGAATGATCTGTCTGGGTGTTACGTCAACAGACACTTTTCCTCCACCTTGGGACGTATGTCAGCAATAAACCTATAACCAATTAAAACATGCACATTGATGAATGGTCTTGACCGGGCATGTGTGGAGAGGAAATGTTCATCTGTGGGACAAGCATCCACGGGGCCATTGTTAGATGATTTGAGCTAAAGGTGAGAGGATTCTTTTCTGAATCTCATCGTCCTCAGACAAGGTTGTTTGGATCAGAGCGTTTTGAATCTTTTTAAAGGAGAGCGATTGGGATACTTTATAAGGAAGGGGGTGAAATGTTCCTGAGGGCAGACAGAAACGGAGTCTGATGTTGAAGTGGGACCAGCTGTGAGCTCAATAAATGACAGAGCAGGGTGGGAGGGGCTGAGTGGGAATTTGGATGTGGGTGTGTCTGTCTGTCACTGTGGTGCGGCGACCAGGACCGTATATTGGTGAGGCCTGATTTGGAGTTCTGGTCACCTACCCACAGGGATGGTATCAATGAAATTGGAAAAGTACTCAGAAAATATCAAAGGACGTTGCTGAAATGTGAGCCCTAAGGAACAGTAAAAGGTTAAATGTGTTAGGACTTTATTCCCTGTGTTACGTATTCAGGCAACAATAAATATATGAGTTCGGCAAGGGTTTCTTGTAACAAACAACACGTTTATTAAACACAGAAAACAAACCCCCCAAAAGTAAACAAACACTAACGTAATCGGAAATCAACTGCGGTGCGGCAGCTCAAACAGTTCTTAAAGCAATATTTCAAAAACAGCTCTTTAAAGTGGTATTGCCAAAAGTTCGATATGCTCACAGTCCATTTAAAAGGAGAGACTTTAAGACAATTTAAGTTCTCTTTCACGTCCCTTAGCTTCGATCCCCGACGACGAACTTCCCACGAAGAATTTACGAAACGGTACGGCTTAAAGGCACTGACCTTTCCTTCCTCACTACCTTCAATCCTTTCTGGTAAAACCCAGGGATTGACACGAAGATAGTCAACGAAATCCTTCCAAATAAGGATCAAACAAAAGGTCGAAACCCGTTTCACCGTAGAAAGCGATTCTCCTCGACCTTTAACTCCCGCACTTTGATTTTCACTCTCCACTGTCTCGAACTACTAGCAGAATCATAAAGAACCTGCTGGCAATGACCTTTTAAACCTTAGGCATTAGATAAAAACTTCATCCTTCAACTAAACTGCGTCATCACTTAAAACAGGCAGTGGCATGAAGTCAACTTGGCAAATCCAGCCACGAACTGCCCCTCCTCACAGGGTGGGGTCTAACTTTTATAACCTGTAAAAAAAACTTGTCACATGATCTCTACTGGCGGGAAAATGACGTCACTCCACCATCACAAGACCATACCTCAAGTCCAGTACAGCTTCAACCCCAGTCACGTGACAAGGGTACCACTGTCATGTCATGAGTACGTAACACCTCCCTCCAAAAAAAAAACATTTTTGGTCTGACAAAAACAAAAATTTTTAACAATTGCTTACAAGAAAAACAAAGGTATAAATTTTATATCATACACAATATACAATACCATCATATAACAGCTTATAACTCACAATACAGTAGGTGTTACAATTGAAAAAAAAAACACTCCATAAAAAAATTACAGTGTACATTCAACATCGAGATAGACAATTAGCAACCACATTATCTTTACCTTTAATATGAATTATCACAATATAGTACTCTTGTAACATCATACTCTAACTTAATAATCTTCTGTTTTTGTTTTTCATCTTACTCAGAAAAACTAACAGATTATGATCAGTGTAAACAATAAGTGGTTTTTGAGTTGTACCAACATATACCTCAAAATATTCCAAAGCTAAAACAAGAGATAACAATTCTTTCTCTATTGTCGAATAGTTTCTTTGATGGGTATTAAGTTTCTTAGAAAAGTAAGCTACTGGATGATCAACCTCATCACCCTCATTCCTTTGCATTAATACTGCTCCTGCAGCCTCATCAGTAGCATCCGCAGCCAATGAGAAAGGTTTTTCAAAGTCAGGTGCCTTAAGCACAGGTTGTTGACATATCATTGTTTTCAATTTTTCAAATGCTTCTTGACAAGGCACTGTCCACACAAACTTCTCATTCTTCTGCAGAAGGTTAGTTAATGGAAGGGCAACATTAGCAAAATTTTTAAAAAAATTTCAATAATATCATACCATTCCCAAAAATCTTCTGAGAGTTTTTTTCCCCGTTGGAGTGGGAATCTCTAAAATTGCCTAAACTTTTGCCTGAACAGGAGCTACCTTACCTTGACCCACAACATAACCAAGGGGAGTCACAGTGGCATGTCCAAATTCACTCTTAGCTAAATTAATAGTTACGTTAGCTTTTGAAAGCCTGTCAAACAATTTCTCCATCGCAATAATGTGTGCTTCCCAAGTATCATTTCCTGTCACTAAATCATCAATATAAGCATCAGTATCTTTCAATCCCTGAATCTCAAAGTTAATCATCCTCTGGAAAGTACCTGGGGCATTCTTCATCCCAAATGGAAGAACATTATACTCATATAATCCAGATAGGGTTACAAATGCAGAAATCTCTCTACCTCTGTCCGTTAATGGAACACATCAATACCCTTTCAATAAATCAATCTTTGTAAGGAACTTTGGTTTTCCAACTTTATCTGCACAATCATCTACTCTATGAATTGGATAGGCATCTGTTTTCGTTACAGCATTCACCTTCCTATAATCCGTACAAAACCTAATACTACCATCTGGTTTTGGCACCATAACACATGGCGAACTCCAATTCAAGTTAGAATGTCTAATGATATTATTCTCTAACATATATTCAATTTCTTTCTCAGCAAGTTCACATTTTTCCATGTTCATCCTATATGGATGTTGTTTAATATGTTTGGCATCTCCAACATCTACATCATGTGAAGCTATAGTAGTCCTTCTCGGAACATCTGGAAACAAATCCTTATACTTAAAAATTAACTCCTTCATCTGTTGTTTTTGCCCTAGCTGTAAATGTGCTAATTTCTGATCAATATTTTCCAGAATGGTTGAATTTGGTAACCTAACAGAAACAATGTTAGATTTAGATTGAAAGTCAGATGAATCATCTATCATGTTCCTAGTTAAATCAAATTCATTCTCACTAACCACAACAGTCACAGTATCAGATTGTTTCTCAAAATATGGTTTTATCATATTTATATGGCAAAGTTGTGTTGACCTTCTATGATCTGGAGTTTTTATCACGTAATCCACATCATTGATTTTAGACACAATTTCATAAGGACCATGAAATCTAGCTTGTAAAGGATTTGTCTGCACTGGGAAAAGAACCAACACCTTATCTCCAGGCTTAAACATCCTCATCCTAGCTTCTTTATCATACCAAGTCTTCATTTTCTCCTGAGCCAACTTTAAATTTTCCTTAGCTAAACTACAAGCTTTATGTAACCTGTCCTTAAATTTCAAAACTTAGTCCAACAAATTAGTGTGTACTTCCTTACTAATCCACTGTTCTTTCAATAAAGCTAAAGGTCCTCTAACTCTATGCCCAAACACAAGTTCAAATGTACTAAAACCTAAAGAATCCTGTACCAATTCCCTTACTGCAAATAAAATTAAGTTTATACCCTCATTCCAGTCACTTTCATTTTCCACACAAAATGTCCTAATCATATTCTTGAGGGTAGAATGAAACCTCTCCAAGGCACCCTGCGATTCTGGATGGTATGCAGGCGAAGTGATTTGCTTAACTCCCAATTTATAAACTATCTGTTGAAACAATCCAGACATAAAATTACTGCCTTGATCAGTTTGTATCTCCTTAGGTAATCCAAAATAAGTAAAAAAAAATATAAGGGCCTTTGTCACAGTTTTAACTTTTATATTCCTAAATGGTACTGCCTCTGGAAACCTAGACGAAGTACACATGATAGTCAACAAATACTGATAACCAGTTTTTGTCTTTGGTAATGGACCAACACAATCTACAATAACTTTAGAAAATGGTTCACCAAATGCTGGAATAGGTTGTAATGGAGCTACTGGTGTAACCTGATTTGGATTACCCACAATTTGACAAGTATGTCACGTTTTACAAAACATCGCCACATCTTTTCTTAGACCAGGCCAGTAAAAATGATTTAAAATCTTGTCCACAGTTTTCCTTACCCCTTAATGTCCACCTAAAGGCACACTATGAGCTAAAGTCAAAATCTCATTTCGATAAACTTTCGGGACAACTACCTGGTAAACAACATTCCAATCCTCACTTGCAGGAATTGTAGGCGATCTCCACTTCCTCATCAACACTCCTTTTTCCAAGTAATATCCTACTGGCACCTTCTTAATTTCACTATCTAGTAATGCCTGCTCTCTTAATTTTATAATCTCAGAGTCTCTATTCTGCTCTGCTATCATCTCCTTCCGAGACAGAAATCTTTATAGTCAGTGTGGTGAACTATGTGCCTGTCTGGACACACCCCCTGTTGACTGCTCCTGTGGCTCCTCCCACAGGCCCCTGTATAAAGGAGTTCTGAGGCCTGACGCTCGGCCTCAGTCTCCAGGACATTGTATGATAGACACTCACTCCTGGTTCCTTCTTCCAGTCAATAAAAGCCGATATCTCGCCTTACGTTTCAGTGTGAGTTATTGATGGTGCATCAGTCAGACTTACTCCAAGAATCTTGTTCAAACAACGAAGATAAGAAAGTCTCTGACACATCCTCAAAACTCGAATCCTGAGTTGAACAGTCCTGAATAACAACCTCATTCTGCGCATCAATCTTTTTAGCCATAGCTCTAGTCACAACACAGGAAGAAACTGTGTTAGAATTCAACTCTGGTTCCTCTGACTCCATTGTCAAATGCACTTCAGGAAAAACTTGTCCACCTGCCATGTCATTACCTAACAATAAAAAAATACCCTTACATACAGGTAAGCTATGCTGTAATCCTACTTTAACAAATCCTGTAACTAACCCTGACTTTAAATTTATTTTATGTAAATGTACAGGCATAATGTCACTCCCAACACATCTTATGTAATTTACCTCACCAGTATCAGACTCTTCATTAAACTTCAACACACTGTCTAGCATCAGTGATTGAGAAGAACCAGTTTCCCTAAGGATTTTTATTGGCACCAGAGTAGATCCTTCTTTCAAGGGTACAAACCCATCAGTTATAAAATGATCATATCACTTTCTAACTTGGTCAGACTCTAACAAAACCTCATTTGTGTTTATCAAACCCTGTAACTTTACAGGTGCTTCAGTATGTTGCACACAAGCATCCGGAACTGCTTCCATCTCTTTCTTTTTCAATCTGAAACAGTTAGCTATTACATGGCCAGGCTTCTTACAATAGTTACAAGTAAGACCAAACTGTCTTTCCTTCACAGGCTTTCCTTTCTCATCAACTTTCTCATTAACCTCCGATTTAATTTCAAATTTACCTGGAGTCTCCGTGTTATTTTTCCTCTTAAAAATTCTGCCCTGAGGAAATTTGTTCTTATGGATCAAAACATACTCATCAGCTAATTTAGCACAGTCCTGCAATTTATCAGTATCCTTCTCATTTAAGTAGGTCCTTACTTCAACAGGAATGCTTCTTTTAAATTCCTCCATTAAAATCAGCTCTCTCATTGTATCGTAGTCTTCATTAACATTTTTAGAAGAAACCCATCTCTCAAAACACATAGCTTTATCATAGGCAAATTCCACATAAGTTTTTTTCCACAGACTTTTTCAAACTTCTGAATCTTTCCCTATAAGCTTCTGGGACTAATTCGTATGCGTTTAAGATATGCCTCTTCACAATATCATAATCAAGGGCTTGCGCAGCAGCTAAAGCTGTGTAAACTTGTTGTGCTTTACCTTTAATTACACTCTGTAACAACACTGACCATTTATATTTCAGCCACTCTGACATCCGAGCAATAGTTTCAAAATGCTGAAAATATCTTTCCACTTCTGTTTCACTAAATGGAGGGACCAATTTAATTTCTTGACTAGCAACAAACAGTTTTCTTGAACCAGAAGACTGTTTCCCAGACCTTAATTCCTCCATTGCATAGTCAAAATCCCTCTTCTTCTGATCCGCCTCCAATTTACACCTCTCCAAATCAGCCTTACTCTGTTCCAATCTCATTTGTTCGATTTGCAACTGCATCTCTAGATTACTTATAGGAAACGACTCTAAAACCGAATCATCAAAAACACCCGAATCCACATAGTGTGACGTGATTTTTCTCTGTATAACAGCCTTAGATGTGGTCGACAAAATACCTTTAAGTTGCAATCTACCAGCTATCTCAAACACCTCAGTTTTTTTCGCCTTCGCCAACAACTCCGCATCTGGCGAAGCCAGAAACTCATCAATATTCATTGCTCCCGAATACCACTCACAAGCCAATCAAACAAAAGAACCGAGTTTTCCCCGTTTCCAAAACACCGATTCAAAAGTTAGCAAGCATTTAAACTCAAACGATCCAATCCGGACGCAGCCCCCATATTTATGTTACGTATTCAGGCAACAATAAATATATGAGTTCGGCAAGGATTTCTTATAACAAACAACACGTTTATTAAACACAGAAAACAACCCACCCCCCAAAGTAAACAAACACTAACGTAACCGGAAAACAACTGCGGTGCGGCAGCTCAAACAGTTCTTAGAGCGATGTTGCAAAAACAGTTCTTTAAAATGGTATTGCCAAAAGTTTGCTATGCTCACAGTCCATTTAAAAGGAGAGACTTTAAGACGATTTAAATTCTCTTTCACGTCGCTTGGCTTCGATCCCCGACGTAGAACTTCCCACGAAGAATTTATGAAACGGTACGGCTTAAAGGCACTGACCTTTCCTTCCTCACTACCTTCAATCGTTTCTGGTAAAACCCAGGGATTAACATGAAGATAGTCAACGAAATCCTTCCAAATAATGATCAAACAAAAGGTCGAAACCCGTTTCACCGTAGAAAGCGATTCTCCTCGACCTTTAACTCCCGAACTTTGATCTTCACTCTCCACTGTCTCGAACTACTAGCAGAATCATAAAGAACCTGCTGGCAATAACCTTTTAAACCTTAGGCATTAGATAAAAACTTCATCCTTCAAATAAACTGCGTCATCACTTAAAACACACAGTGGCATGAAGTCAACTTGGCAAATCCAGCCACGAACTGCCCCTCCTCACAGGGTGGGGTCTACCTTTTATAACATGTAAAAAAAAACTGTCACATGATCTCTACTGGCGGGAAAATGACGTCACTCCACCATCACAAGACCAGGTCCAGTACAGCTTCAACCCCAGTTACGTGACAAGGGTAGCACTGTCATGTGTCACGAGTACGTAACACCTGGAACACAGGAGAGTGGTGGGACATTTGATAGAGATATACAAGATTATGAGAAGTACAGATCAGAGTCAGGTATATTATCACCGGCATGTGTCAGGAAATTTATTAACTTAGTAGCAGCAGTTCAATGCAATATATAATATAGAAAAAAATAAACATATTAAAGTATACATATTTTGAATGGATTAAAATTTGTGCAAAAAAACATAAATAATATATATCAAAAAAGTAAGGTAGTGTTCACGAGCTCAATGTCCATTGATAAATAAGACAGCGGAGGGGAAGAAACTCTTCCTAAATCACTTAGTCTGTGTCTTCAGGCTTCTGTACCTCATCCTGATGGTAACAATGAGAAAAGATAGTGTGATGGTGTGATTGTATGCAGGTATTGTATTGTATTGTGACAAATGTATTTTGCAGGGACATATTTGCAGCAGACTGGGACTGGGAACTCATTATTCCAGCATATTCAATGTTCCACATGAATCTGCAAAAGTGAAATGAGGAGAGCGCCCTTATCCATTGATAAAACTAATCAAACTGGCACGGGACGAGGAATTTGTGGAGTGTTCAGAGACAGTTTCCTACAGTATAGTGTTACAGAACTCACCCAGGAACAGAAAATTCCAGATGTGATGATGCGGGATTAATAAGTGGATGAGCAGTGGCAGATGCTTAAACGACTGGTTGATAATGCTCAGCAGACATTGATCCCAATTAGACAGAGAGACCCAGAACAAGGATCCATCAGAGGGGTCAAGGGAAATATTAAATCAAAGCTTAGAGCACAGAAAGGGACAAGGTCTAGAGGTAGACCAACAGACTAATTCAGGAACCAGTGGCAAGAGACTCAAATCTGAAAGCATGAAATAAATTGCAATAAATTAAACTCAATAGTGTGAACATTGTTCACATTGGTGATATGGCACACCTCTCAAAGTGTTATTTCAACACTGTGTGTTAATTTGCAACAGTCACCATCATGAGAAAAACAGCTAATCAGACTAAAAGCAAACATCAGCAGGTCACAACGACCTACACTCGAGAGTTTTACAGGGAAGTGGCTGGAGAGAAAGTTCAGTGAGAAATTCTGTTTGCCAGAACACACCGTGTTCCACAAAGATCCCAGTGGAGTGGAAAACGTCAACTGTCTCCATTCTTCAGGAAAGTTAGTACACAACAGAAGGTAATTGTAGTCCTGTTAACATCACAAGTATTGATGGCAAGATCATGGAGTCTGATCTGTGAAGAAATTACAAGTAATTTGAAGAAGTTTAATGTCAACAAACCAAGTGAAAATTGTTCACATTTGTAGCATCACACTGCATGAAAAGAGAACATTAGACCCATCTGGTCCAGGCTGAGAAAAGCTCTCGCCCAGGTTGCCCCCATATCTGACTGAACCTTCTCTATCCTCATCCCTGTCCAATACCTTTTCAATCTCAGTAATGGATCAGCCTCAACCACTTCCTCTGACACCTGGTTCTGATTGAGCTGTTACTTAAAAATACCTGATTAAATTCTCCCTTTGGGAGCTGACTCTGGAAGCAGCAGTCATTCTGTCCCTGTCATTCTTTGGTACAGTGTCAGAGTGTGTGGTTCATTCTGTCCCTGTCAGACTCTGGTACAGTGTGAGAGTGTGGGTTTCATTCTGTCCCTGTCAGTCTCTGGTACAGTGTGAGAGTGTGGGTTTCATTCTGTACCTGTCAGTCTCTGGTATAGTGTAAGAGTGTGGGGTTCATTCTGTGATGCACCATCAATAACTTTCTGAGACGTGAGGCGAGATATCGGCTTTTATTGACTGGAAGAAAGAACAAGCAGCAATTGACCACCCTACTACATCCTGGAGACTGAGGGCAGGGCTCAGGCCCCAATCGACTTTATACCGGGGTCTGTGGGAGGAGCCACGGTCAGTGGGCGGAACCACAGGGGCAGTCAGCAGGGCGGGCGTGTCCAGACAGATAAATGTACTTCACCACATTCTGTACCCGTCAGTCTCTGGTACAGTGTCAGAGTGTGGGGATCATTCTGTACCTGTCACTCTATGGTACAGTGTGAGTTTGTGGTGTTCATTCTGTACCTGTCAGTCCCTGGTACAGTGTGAGAGTGTGGAATTCATTCTGTATCTGAGTCTCTGGTACAGTGTCAGAGTGTGGGGTTCATTCTGTACCTGTCAGTCTCTGGTACAGTGTCAGAGTGTGGGGTTCATTCTGTACCTGTCAGTCTCTGGTACAGTGTGAGAGTGTGGGGTTCATTCTGTACCTGTCAGTCTCTGATACAGTGAGAGAGTGTGGGGTTCATTCTGTCCCTGTCAGTCTCTGGTACAGTGTGAGAGTGTCTGTTTTGTTTAGCAACATTTGGCCAAATGGAATTCTGAACTATTTTGTAACCAGAGTAGCGTTCTCGCTCGGGAGTAATGGAAGTGCCGAAGTAATCGCCGAGATAAACCGTAGTCAATGAAAACAAGGTCGCAGTAAGATTAACCATTTACTGTTCACTCTTCACATTAACGTATGGTGAAAACTATTGATAAAACAATACAAGATTGATACAGTATTTGTTCCCTTCTTGATATCACATTTACATTGTAAATACTTGTAAAAGTAAACTACAACTACATTGCATTAAAGTGCAGAATACAGTCAGAATCTACCTACGCCGTGGACCACTTTAAATACACTTCAACACAAACTATCCGCAATTCTTTAACTAACGAAAACATAAACCTTATCGGCCGTCGTTACTTTTAATGGGATCGGCGTTAACATTTTAATTCAACATATCGATTATCTATTAACTTACAGCATTTCTCTCAGTGTGATTTCTAATGCTTACAAACAACTTCTTGCGCTGGTCTGATTTCTTGCTCTGGTCTCCCTCGTGCGAGCCCCTGCCCTTGTGTTGATCCCAAACCGGTATTTTCCCACAAGACGCGGCGAAACCGGATGTGACGTCATCGCATGCCGATATATTTTACAGGCAATGGACATACTTTAAACCATTCTAATTTTAACTAGAAAATACTAACAAATGAATTACTAAGCGAAAATATTATAAACTGAATAACCGCCATAAAGGCAACTCACTCCCCGCTTGACCTTCGTAAGGTCACAATGAACATAATACAAAACTTAGTCTCTAAATCAGTCATTATGTAGAAGTAGAATGACTTCTGCAACTGGCCTTTGGTAAATTTTCACATCGCCTTGGTCGGTAGTCTTCAGCTCGACCTTCCTGACATGTCCATCCCCACGAGTGAATGTAGCAGTGATTCTGGCCATTGGCCAGCTGTTGCGGATGATTTGCTTGTCCCTGAGCAGGACAAAGTCTCCAACTTGAAGATTCCTGCGGGGTTCTGTCCACTTTTGTCTGTGTTGCCACAAAGGTAGATATTACTGTCTCCAGCGAGACCAGAACCGATTTGCCAGAGCTTGGACTTGTCTCCATTGCTTTGTGTACAAATCCTTGTCTGAGAAATCTCCTGGTGGAGGAGGTGTTCCTGCCTTCTGTGTAGGGAGCATTGATGGCGAGAGTATGAAGGGGTTTTCTGAATCAGAAGACACAGGTAGGAGTGGTCGTGCATTTATAATGGCTGTGATCTCTGCCATTAGGGTGCACAGTACCTCGTGGGTCAATCGGGTGTGTTGCTGCATCTCAGATTTCCTTTTCAGGGTTTTTTGCAAGAGCGTGAACCGCTTGACTGCCTGCTCTTTGTTGTTTGGCAAGCACTGGCGTGGTTCTCTGAAGGGCAATGGGGCGACCCCATTATTTGCTTCATCTCTGAAGACCTTGGCGTCCTTTGTTTTTAAGAAAATGGCATCTTGAGCTGATTGAGCAAGTTTATTACCATTGTTACGTACTCGTGACACATGACAGTGGTGCCCTTGTCACGTAACTGGGGTTGAAGTTATACTGGACTTGAGGTAATGGTCTTGTGATGGTGGAATAACGTCATTTTCCTGCCAGTAGAGATCATGTGACAGGTTTTTTTTACAGGTTATAAAAGGAAGACCCCACCCTGTGAGGAGGGGCAGTTCGTGGCTGGATTTGCCAAGTTGACTTCATGCCACTGCGTGTTTTAAGTAATGACACAGTTTAGTTGAAAGATGAAGTTTTATTTAATGTCTAAAGTTTAAAATGTCATTGCCAGCAGGTTCTTTACGATTCTGCTAGTTCGAGACAGTGGAGAGTGAAGATCGAAGTTCGGAAGTTAAAGATCGAGGAGAATTGCTTTCTATGGTGAAACGGGGGCGACATTTGTTTGAGCCTTATTTGGAAGGACTTCATTGACTATCTTCATGTTAATCCCTGGGTAACCAGAAAAGATTGAAGGTAGTGAAGAAGGAAAGGTCAGTGCCTTTAAGCCGTTTCGTTTCATGAATTCTTCATGGGAAGTTCGACGTCGGGGATCGAAGCCAAGAGAATTTAAATCGTCTTATAAAGTCTCTCCTTTTAAATGGACTGTGAGCATATCGAACTTTTGGCAATATCACTTTAAAGAACTGTTTTTGCAATATCGCTTTAAGAACTGTTTGGGCTGCCGCACCGCAGCTGTTTCCGGTTACGTTAGTGTTTGTTTACTTTTGGGGGGGTTTGCTTTCTGTGTTTAATAAACGTGTTGTTTGTTACAAGAAACCCTTGCCGAACTCATATATCTATTGTTGCCTGAATACGTAACACCATGCTCAGTTTGAACGAGGACTGACTAACCCAGCGTCTCGTCAGTTACTTTACGTTTGTTGAAGCCTTGTCATGCTTCCTTAATACATGGGACACTTGTGCGGGGTTGGAAAATTGAATGGCTGCCACTCTCTAGCACATTGGTCTTGAGTGTGCTAACCGTCAGTTTGTGTACATTGCCAGGGCACACCTCTCCTATCACCACCCAGCCCAGATCCAGACGTTGCACAAAGGGGGCGTCGTGTGGTCCATTGACCTGCTGCCTAACCTTGTGCACTCGGATAACATCTCTTCCTAATAGCAGGAGTATTTCTGCTTTTGGATCCAGTTCTGGGATGTGTTTGGCGATGTGGTGGAGATGTGGCTGGTGTAGCACCGCACTTGGTGTCGGGATCTCAGTGCAGTTATTCAAGATTTCATTGCACTCTAAGAGCGGAGGGAGACAGATGACGACTTTACCATCCAGGGACTCGAGCTGGAAGCCTTCTGCCTTCCTTCCATGAGTTCCTACGTTGCCTGATCAGGCTATAAGGTAGTATGGGAACTGCTCACTCTCAATGTTGAACAACTTAAAGAACTCTGGACTGGCTAGTGAGCGATTGCTCTGATCATCTAGAATTACATAGGCTTTGATGGCCTTGTCTTTGGCTCCTTTAGGGTACACCTTAGTGAGGCAGATCTTCGAACAAGAACGGCTTGACTGAGCTTGACCGCAAACTTCTGTACAGCTCAAGCTGAGAACTGTTGTCCTGGAGTGAGCCTCTCCCTCCCCGCCGTCCTGTTGTGGGGGTGAAGGAGCGTTGTCGGTTTGCGTTGACAGGCCGGGATGCATGGCCCCATCGTGATTAGTGCTATCACATTCCGGACACTTCACGGCGATCGTACACTCTCTAGCAAGGTGAGAGGTTGAGGAACAGCATTTAAAACATATTCTTTTCTCCTTGAGAAGGGCCATCCTCTCTGCAAGGGGTTTTTCCCTAAACGTTCTGCATTTTCTGAGGGGGTGGGGTTTGTTATGCAATGGACAATTCTTGCTAGGGTCGTTGTTAGTTGTAAAGGCTTCAGTCTTGAGCACTGAGATGGGTTTATTGATGTTGAAAGTATTCGAAGAGGATCTACCTGGCTTGGTGTAAATCGTACTGCTTCCTGGACCCGTGAGGCTAGGGACATTTCGCTTCTTCGCCTCCTTGCACACAAACCTAGTGAGGTGCTTAAAGGGAGGAAAACGACCATCGTGGTCTTCCTTGTACTCTGAGGCAACAGACAGCCACCTGTCCTGCAGCCCAAATGGAAGTTTGTCCACGATTTGTCTAATCCCGGATGGAGTATCTAGGTATACTAGACCAGCTGAGTAGCCATCTTCTTTGGCGCCTTGGATCTCCATGAGTAAATCTCCGAGCTCCCTTAACTTAATGTGATCTTTGGCTGACACCTTAGGAAAGTTTTCCAGATGTCGATATAGCGTCGCTTCAATAATTTTGGGGGCCCCATAGGCCTCCCAAAGTCTCTCCCATGCTTCGCTTAAGGCTAGCTCGGGTTTGTTGATGTACACTGAACGTATGCGTCTCACCTGTTCGCATGATTCTTTTCCCAGTCATTTTGCCATAAGATCCAACTCTTGGGTTGTTCTGAGATGGACTCCATCGATAGCGTTGGTGAATGTGGAGTACCATGCACGGTAATTTTCAGGTTTATCATCAAACTGGTACAGTCCCGAAGTGACGAGATCCCGTCGTGCTAAATACTGCATCATGAGACCAACTGTAAGTGGCATGCGGGCTGGGGAAATACGATGGCGCGTATATTACTGAGGGCGTACATTTCTTATGGAATTTGCTGTCCTGAATTCGACCTCTGGATCTCTTCTCACTAAATCTTGTAGGTTTGGTGTTGAGAAGTATTTGTCGTCAGCTCTTTCATTCTTGACTTCATCGCGGAGTTGCGAGGGTAAATTGTCTTCCTCGTATGGATGTGATGCAATCGGGCCTCCCTGAGGTTCCTCATGACATGGGATGTTATCGAATACGTATGGAGAGGAAGGACGAGCCTTCCTGTCTATTTGAGATCGGACATAGTCGCTTGTGCGTTCCAATCTCGTCCTTTCTGAAGTAGATCTTACGTCGGTCAGATTCTGCAATCCTTCAGCTTCTTCTATGTACTCTGCTTCCACCTTGGCAGCTTCTTCTTCTCCTTCTAGCTCCAGCACTTCCAACTCTGCCGATATCCTTGCCTTTTCCAACTGGATTTCGGTTTCTCTGGCAGCCTTTTCCTTCTGGATTTCGGCTTCTTTGGCAGCCGCTTTCTTCTAGATTTCGGCTTCTTTGGCAGCCGCTTCCTTCTGGATTTCGGCTTCTTTGGCAGCCGCTTCCATTTTCAATTTTGCTGCTCGCTTGACGTAGCCCACCCGCACATGGGCGTCATCTGCTTTAGCTCCTGCCTGGGTGGCCTTACTTGATGATGCCCTACTGCCCTTGTCGCTGGGTGGCATCGACTTGATGCTAGATCGAGATGACATTGCAGCACTTGAAACACCTGATAATGCCGCTTTTTCACTGTAGCGTTCTCGCTCGGGAGTAATGGAAGTGCCGAATTAAACGCCGAGATAAACCGTAGTCAATGAAAACAAGGTCGCAGTAAGATTAACCATTTACTGTTCACTCTTCACATTAACGTATGGTGAAAACTGTTGATAAAACAATACAAGATTGATACAGTATTTGTTCCCTTCTTGATATCACATTTACATTGTAAATACTTGTAAAAGTAAACTACAACTACATTGCATTAAAGTGTAGCAAACAGTCAGAATCTACCTAAGCCATGGACCACTTTAAATACACTTCAACACAAACTATCCGCAACTCTTTAACTAACAAAAACATAAACCTTATCGGCCGTCGTTACTTTTAACGGGATCGGAGTTAACATTTTAATTCAACGTATCGATTAGCTATTAACTTACAGCGTTGCTCTCACTGTGATTTCTAATGCTTACAAACAACTTCTTGCGCGGGTCTGTTTCTTGCTCTGGTCTCCCTCGTGTGAGCCCCCGCTCTAGCGTCGATCCCAAACCGGTATTTTCCCACAAGACGCAGCGAAACCGATGTGACGTCATCGCATGCCGATCTATTTTACTGGCAACGAATATAGTTTAAACCATTCTAATTTTAACTAGAAAATACTAGCAAATGAATTACTAAGCAAAAATATTATAAACTAAATAACTGCCATAAAGGCAACACAACCAGTGTGCCCACAATGATCAGTGACGGGGCTCTGTCTGATCAGATTAAAACACACACAGGCTGATCAGATCGCTGATGACACGGATGTTGGTTCAGTTGTGGGTGGTGGGGTGAGACTTTGCCTCATTATTCAAAGGAGAATCTCAATGTATCGGAATCAGTTCGGGGAATGTTTACTGGACCAATACTGGCAGTGGACTGGCTGTCTGATCAGGGGAGTCTGGGCTTGTTCTCTTTGTTGGTACTACCTCCATGTACTTATGTACTGAGCGATCTGACAGGGTGTAATGTCAACAAAGGTTTTTCCCTGTACCTCGGGACATTCAAAAACAGTAAACCTGTAATGAAATGATATTGATAAAGCATGGGGGGAGAGGAAGCTTTCATCTGTGGGACTACTAGAATATTTAATAATCTGAACGAAAGCTGAGAGGATTGTTTTCTGAATCAATGCATCCTCAGACATTGGAAATCATGAACTGACAGCTTCTTGAGATCAGAATCCTTGAATGGTTTTAAGGGCGAGAGACTGGGATAGTTTACAAGGAAGGGGGTGAAATGCTCCCATGGGCAGATGGGAATATGATGTTGAAATGGGACAGCCGTGACATTAAATGACAGAGCAGGTGTGAGGGGCTAAGTGGGGCTCCTGCTCCTCATTTGGATGTGGGTGTGAGCCTGTGGTGTGCTGACAAGGACTGTCCACAGAGCTCCAGCAATTCCACCAGAGCTCCCTCCTCTGCCAATCTGTTCCTTCAGCCATCAAAAGCAAGTCTCTCATCCACTTTCTAAACCCATTGAATGCTCTGTCCTCCTCACCTGAGGGATCATTTCACATGCTCTCCAGGGGTCCTCTATCCCCGTATATTTCTCCACCTTCCACAAGGTACCATGTGCCTTCTGGCCTGGTTTGTGTTCCCCACCTGCATCACCTCACTTCTCCAGATTAAATTCCTCCTGCCTACCTGTCCAGTTCCCTGATACCTTCCACTTCCCTCCACAATGTCTCCCACATGGTCAATTATATCGGACAATAAATTCATTGCCAACTGAATACTTTTGGGAATATTTTATGAATCTGGGCTGAAATGTCCCTATCACACACCATCTCTGAAATTGCCTATATTTTTATATTTTAGTTCATAATCCAAGTCAGATTATTTGATGCCAAGATCAAGGGAGGCACTTATGTTGGTCCACAAATCAAGTAGGCCACCATTAACAGGAAATTCAAAGAACTTCTCGTGGGACTAGAGAAAATCGCATGGAAGGCATTAAAGGAAGTTGTTGAACAATTTCTCAGCAACTACAGTGTACCAAGCTACATGCAGATGGTTGATGACGTGCTTCATACCTACAAAACCATGAAGTGCAACATGTCTCTGAAGATTCATTTTTCGCATTCCCATTTAGATTTCTTCCTGAAAATCTCGGGGTTTCAGTGACGAGCATGGTGACAGGTTTCACCAGGACATTGCGGTCATGGAGAAATGTTATCAGGTCCACAAAGAATCTGCTGAAAAAGACTCCAAATTAAACTAACCCTGTCTGTCTTTACAACATCCGTACCCCTCCATTCCTGCACACTTGAAAAGCCGACGGAACACCATTCTCACCTTTGCTTCCACTCCCAACACAGGCCAAGTGTTCCATGCCCCCACCACTCTGCAAATCTAAAGCTTGCATATCAGCTTTGAACTTTACCTCCTCTCCAACTAAAGCTAAACCATGGGTGGGGATTTGGCATCTGGTCTCTGTCTCCACCTGCAGGACACGGTGGTGCAGTTTACAATGGAAATACTGACTGTCAGTGGTTCAACGTAACTGTTGTATTGGAAATGTGTGTCTGGGTCTTGGGCTCAGTCAGTGTGGGACTGAATGCCTCTGCTGTCTGAGACTGGAACGAATGAGCCGTCAGTGTCTCTGTGCTCTGCAACACACCTTGTGTGCGAGAGATGAGCCGCTGCTCTGTTGCTTGAGCCTCAGCAGGAGGGAACATTGGCATTGATTGAAGTCTTTCCTGCGGGTAGGAGAAGGAAACTGAGAGGTAAAAATCAGACACCGTGAGAAGCAACTGGTGCAGCCAGTGCCAGTGTGTGAGGTCACTCAGGGGCTGCAGCCCTCAGCTTTTTCTGAGCAGCAGACGGAGGCAAATCCAAAACAAGGAAGGGACAGACAAACCTCGCCAATTCCTGGCACCAATCCGGGAGGTGAACAGAGACAACACGCATTTCCACACAATTCTCCATGGGACTCACAACTCAGCAGACTCAGTGTCCAGTAACAACAGACATAGAGAAATGGGCAAATGGGAAAATGTCAGGGAGAGGAAGCATCAATGACAACTTCTCCTCACTCTGCCTCGCTCGACTCGGCCCACTCCCAGTGCAGAAATGAATTCTCTCTCCCCAATCACTCCATGTTCAACCTATAGGACCAAGGTCTCTGTAACTGGATCCATGACTTCCTAACTGGAATACAACTATCTCTGTGGATTGGAAATGACATCTGCAGCTCGCTGACAAATACCACAGGCGCTCCACAGGGTGCGTGCTTAGCTCACTGCTCTGCTGTCTCTACACACACAACTGTGTGGCTAGGCACAGCTCAAACATCATTAAGAAATTTGCTGATGATACAACCAGGGGAGGCAGAATTTCAGATGGTGACAATAGGTCGTAAAGCAGTGAGATGTGCGTACCAGTTAGTTGAGTGTTGTCACAGCGACAGCCTTGCACTCAACGTCAGCAAGACCAAAGAGCTGATTGTGGACTTCAGGAAAGGTAAGAGGAAGAAACACAAACCAATTCTCATCAAGGGATCAGAAGTGGAGAGCGTGGACAATGGCAAGTTCTGGGTGTCAACATCTCTGATGATCTAACCTGGAAGCAACATATTGATGCATTTATAAACATGGCAAGGTAGCGTCTATATTTCATTAGGAGTTTGAGGAAATTTAGTTTGTCAACTTCAACAACTAAAAACTTCTACAAATGTGCATTCTGACTGGCTGCATCTCCATCTGGTATGGGGGGGGGGGTGGGCTACTGCACAACATCAAAATAATTTGTAGAAACTTGTAAAACTAGTCAGCACTATCATGGTCAGAGCTTCGGTATTATCCGACATCTTCAAGGAGCGGTGACTCAGGAAGGCTCAGACCATCACTAAGGATCCCCAGCACCGAGGACATGCCCTTTTCTCACTGTTGTAGCAGTGTGCTACATGCAGCACTAAAATTACGACACGGAGTCAGTAACTGCGGTCGAAGAAAAACTTTATGCGAAATACCCAGACTTGCTTCTAAGCCTCCCTCAACCTGCCCCCCGCCCCCATGGCGCAGAGGCTCCAAAGCTCTGTGCTCGCAAACCCCCGTAGGCTATCTCCCTTAGCCAGAACGCTGGCTAATTGTGAGCCGGTTCGGATGTGCCAGGAAATGGGTCGCCACACTGTTACCATTGGGAAGGAGGTGCAGAAGGCTGAAGACACACACACATTGATTCAGGAAAAGTTTCCTCCCTTCTGTCAACTGAATTCTGTATGCTCAATGGCCATTTGCCTATGAGCACTACCTAACTACTTTTTTCTTTTAATTTATGTTATTTTGCACTACATATTTTAACATAAATAGTTAATGCTTAATGTATCTCAGGATTTTCTCTATATTAATTTATCATGATTTCATTGTGCTGCTGTACAGTTCACATATTTCACAACATCTGCCAATGATATCATCAGCATATAAAGCCAAACCAATCGCAGGCCCACCACCATTAAGAATATCATTAACCATCAGATTAAACAACATTGAACTGATAACACTATTCTGGGGAGGGAGACACGTTCCTCTCCACAAACTGTGATGACACTCTTTTCACATACCCTCACTCTACATGACCACCCAAACAATAAAAAATGATATCCATTTGAAAACCTCCCACCAATAGCAAACTTACTGAGTCCAATCAAAAGCCTCTCCCTCCATAGGATATCATAAATTGTTTCAATGTCCAAAAACACTGCAACTACTGATTCTTTCAGTGTAAAAAGATTCCCAAATATCATTCCCAGTAGTACAGGGGCATCATAGATCTCCCTTTATGAAACCCACATTGGGAGTGATGAAGTGATTCTCTCCTCTCCAAAACAATCATCAGCCGAATTGCTGTCATTTTTGTCATTATTTTACACAGTGAAGATGTGACAGCAACAGTGCTGTCACAACTGGACAGCATCGGATCCTTCCCATATTTTACAATTGACTTCACCACAGACCTCTTCCAGTCTCCTGCGAACATTCCATGCTTCCAGACCTCATAAAACTCAAGCAACTTCTTTTGGGCTGCCTCAGGGAGATACTGGAGTATATGATGGCTTCCCATATCCTGTCCTGGGCTGTAGTACTTGTCCTATTGACAGCAAGTTTCAATTCAGCAAACGTAAAGTCATCATCCATGGCAATCTCAAACGCCTCTTGTTTGTCAAAAATCTTCCCACTGTTCATCAAAATACACTCTTGTTTCTTAATATACTCATCCCCTAAATTATCTGGTCTGTGTCTTTTTATAAATGTATTTTGCAGAAATTCTGCCTTTTCTTTGTCTATTGCAGCCAAATTTCCATTTTCCACCAATACTGGAATCCGGTTATACCCTCTGACACCATTCATTTTTTTCAGCATTCTCCACACCACTCCCAGGCCAGTTTCCTTCCCAACTGTTCAGTAAAATCCCTTCCAAGCTGCTTTTTTAGCATTCCTAATAACTCTCCTTGCTATTGTTCTTCTCCTCACAAATGCATCAGCAAAGCCTCTTGCATTGACCTGCATGGCAAAACACAAAACGCCCCTCTCCAGTCTCTGATGGCCTCTGATCATTCCTGTGTCCAACGAGGAATATGTTCTTACCAGCTCTGCTGGACACCTGCTTGATGGGCAGGTCCACAGAATCCAGAAATTACACTCTGTTAGTCTTCTTCCATGGTACTGCCTAGAGACAATTGATCAAATGATTTCTCACACTCAAAAGAATTTTCCCCTGTTTCCTCTCTTAAAACAACTTTTAGTTCCACGACTCATATTCTGAAAGTGAACTTTGTCCCCTACAGTACACATAACTAGAAAATGATTACTCCCCATAGCATCAGCTCTTACATCCCAGCTACAGTCCAGCAAGTAGAGCACAGATAAAAGTCAAGTGCAGACAAGAACCACACCTTTGGCACTATCCACTCATATCTCTCTTCCATCATTTAAATAGACTAAATCAGATTCTTCCAGACACTTATCTAATGCAGTCCCATTATTCTTACTGCCACAAAGACCAGTATGTGCGTTAAAGTCACCACAAAAAATAATTTTACCAGAATTAATTCAGAGCATTCTCCACAACCCTTCCACAGACTGGATTATAAAAGCTCATAATTTTGATACCTCCATGTGGATAAAATAATTCAATAATTATGCATTCATTATTCTTTGGAGAAGGCAGAATTCTTTACAATAAACCTTTCTTCAGAACGGTAAAACCCCTCCCCCACTGCTCTGTGTTTAGCCCACAAACTCATAACCCGGAATATTAAACAATAAATGTGATTGCAACAAGTTTCTTGTACACAGATAACACTTAAGGGAACACCGAAACAGATTCTTAAAATTCCTCTCCGTTGAGTAAGATACTTCATGCATTCCAATGAAAAACTGTAATTTGATAGGAAAATATCAATGTCTAGCACTCTGTGTAGAATTATCTTCCACCACCAGCCCATTCCCTCTACTATCATCCCCCAATTACCCTCCACCACTAGCCTATTCTATCTACTATCATCCTCCAAATACCCTCCACCACCAGCCCATTCCCTCTACTATCATCCCCCAATTACCCTCCACCAGCCCATTCCCTGCTATCATCTTCCAATTACCCTCCACCACCAGCCCATTCCCTCTACAATCATCCTCCAATTACCCTCCACCAGCCCATTCCCTGCTATCATCTTCCAATTAACCTCCACCACCAGCCCATTCCCTCTACTATCATCTTCCAATTACCCTCCACCAGCCCATTCCCTCTACTATCATCCTCCAATTACCCACCACCACAAGCCCACTCCCTCTACTATCCTCCAATTAACCTCCACCACCAGTCCATTCCGTCTACTATCATCTTCCAATTACCCTCTACCAGCCCATTCCCTCTACAATCATCTTCCAATTACCCTCCACCACAAGCCCATTCCCTCTCTATTATTCACTATTTTCACCTTCCGAGCTCCTTGAGCCTTTTGTAAAACTGGGCAACCTAAGTAATCCGCTTCCTCGAGTGGTACGTACGGTCAGTGCTGAGGTGTGGATCAGAAACATGGGCCTGAAGAAAGCTGACATGACATGAAAGCATGCGCACAGTTGCAGCATCTCGCCTCAGCACCGACATCGCAATCCGCATATTCCTGTTCACCTCCGCATATTCCTGTTCACCTCCGCATTTCGCACATCGCTATTTCCCGCCACGAGAAGCAGAAACACGCCCCACCCTTTGGCATTTACAAACCCGCAACGGTGGAGGGTCAACCCGTCTGACAGATTAACTAATGCAGCCTAAACATACTTTTCAACGGTAGCCATTCAGCAGAAAAACACAACGTAACAGGGAAACCCTTCCCTTTCTCTCCAAGTCTGTAATCTCTTAGCCAAAGCTACCTTACCCCCTCTCAGGTTGTCCCACTATCCTACACACACACACACACACACACACACACACACACACACACACACACACACACACACACACACACACACACACACACACACACACACACACACACACACACAGATCTGAAATGACACCCGAACCTCGTTTTCCCCACCAATGTACTGACAATTTTGCTTCCGTCCGGAGTCTGCATTTTCAGTATTTTCTCCTGTTGTTTCAAATCTACACACGTAGTCTACTCCCGCTCATTGCTCTGACATATTGCTGACGTTACCAATATCCTTCTGAATATCCTTAGTTAATCTACCGGGATGAAGACGCTTATCACAAAAAAGATATAAAATTAATCATTACCGTGAACTCGACAGCATCTTCTATCCCAGTCCTTCTTCCCTTACCGGGCGATCCTCCTCATCCAATCCCGTCCCTCCCGACTCATTTTCCTTTTATTTCTTGCCAAAATCCATTCTATTCTATCACTGAACTCCCCATCTGAATTTCCCATCATCGGCTCCTCTCAGTCACATTACAGGTGGTCAAACCGCCGGCACCTGTCGCTGTCGCCCCACCACTCTCCGGTTGTCTCCCCCTCGCCCTGTCACCGGTCTTCCAGAACCCAGTTCCGATTTCTGGTCCGAGGTGTCCCCCGGATCTCCCCGGCTCACCTCCTCAATTTACCGCTTCGGGCCCGGGTCCTCACCACTCACGGCTGATTCCAAGGCGCCGCCTGCCGATGGGTGAGGGAATGGGACTGCGCATGTCTTCAGCTGTGCACTGTCAATCAGATCTAGTGGCGGAGCCTCACTGCGCATGCGTTCGAGCAATTCATAGGTCCACTTGGATTGTTCTCTGCCAAGTGTCCCTTTGCCTGTCTTCTCCACACAGTCATGCAGACATACTGAAGGAGACGTGCTCACAGCAATAGCCCCGGTTTAATGTGTTCGGAGTGACGGATTCGGGACACTGTGTAACTCGGAACGGCGCTTAGATACCGACTCGCTAAGGGAATGTCTGGGGAAAGAGGTTGAAACCAACGGCCCATGTTCTCGGGAAACTCTCCCGTCCCATAGTCTCAATGATCACTTCAACACCTTATATTTGAAGCAGGAAACGGTGTCCCGATCGGGTGTCTCCCACATGACAGGCGGGGTTTCTCACCACTATACTAACGAGGAATATACAAGAATATGAAATCTGCCGCACGTTTTCAGTGTACAGAGTCACCCTGACGTTTGTTTGTTGAGTGTGGATCTGGCGCTTTTCACACATCCCCTTCTCACTGTGTAACTGGAGGGGTACCGGGATTCTTTAGCGATCCCGTCACTTACTGTGTTCAAGGGCTCCCATCAGCGTGCGGTTTGAAAGGACAATTCCAATCAGGATTTGTTTATCCATTTGGTGATGCGTGAGGTAGGGAAGGATCCCATTAGTAGGGTCTACGACTCGGTTCTAACTCAGTCTGATTCTTGGAGTATGCCCGCTGTGGGTTGTATAACTCCGGTTTGTTGGTGATGGCGACATTAATTTACCGGAACAGGACCTGCAGCAGAGTGAGGAATGTCCCGACAGACAGCAGCTTGGAGACTGATGGAGTCACACGGAGCTATGGAAAACGCCTCACTACTCAAATCCTTTGCAACATCATTGAGCGATGGTGGTATAGTGGTGAGCATAGCTGCCTTCCAAGCAGTTGACCCGGGTTCGATTCCCGGCCATCGCAGGTTGTACAGTTTTAGACTACAGAACAACTAAACCTCTTACATTGACACGGTCTACGCGGAACTCCAAGGGCCGAGTAATGAATCACGCTAATTGACGCTGCGAGTTTAAGATTGGTTCATTAGTTATCGTTCACTGTGTCGTGGATCAGAGATGGAATTAACGTCGCTCAAGAGTTTCCCGTTAAATCCTGTTCTGGCTCTATTCCGCAAGAATGGACACTTCACAGGAAGGATCGGCAGGATTTATAAAGCGTTGCCCGGACGTTGCCTGATCAAAGTATTTGAGCTTTCATTGGGATGTCAGGGCCTAGCCCTAGAGGAAACTTGACCGAATTATGAGGCAGAAAGTTATGAGAGACTGGGCAACACGAGTGAATCTGCAGATGCTGGAAATGAATAAAAACACAAAATGCTGGCAAATCTCAGCAGGCCAGACAGCATCTATGGGAGGAGGTAGTGACGACGTCTGCCAGCATTTTGTGTTTTTATGAGAGACGTAGATTGGGCAGAGTCAGAATTTGTTCTCAGGGTAAGGATTTGAAATTCTAACGGGAGTGAATGTAAGGTCGGAGTGGGAGAGATGTGCGGCTCACGTTTTCAGACGGAGTGGGGCGGGTGCTTGGAACAGGCTGCCAGGTTCAGAGACGGAAGGGTGTACGATGTTCTTAGATCGGTACATGTGCAGCGACATGGATAGAGGCTCGAAGAGAAAATCGCAGGTGATGGAAATCCAAGCAACACAGAAAATGTTGCAGGAAGTCAGCAGGCCAGGTAGCAGTGGGGTGGGGGTGTCTGTTAATTAAAGACCTGAAACTTTGATTGGTGAAAGAGATACTGGGCTGGATAACAGGGAAGGGGAGAAGGCCATGGAAGAAATAAAAGGGGGAGGAACACCAGAGGGAGGTGACGGACAGGTAATGGATAAGGCCAGAGATGGAAAAGAGAATGGGGCTTCGTGAAGGAGGGGGCATTACCGGACGTTTGAGAAATCGATGTTCATGCCATCAGGTTGGAGGCGACCCAGACGGAATATAATGTGTTGCTCTTCCACCCTGAGTGTAGCCTCATCGTGACAATACAGGAGACCTCGGGCTAATGGGCTATTTTGTCGGAACTGGAATGGGAAGTGGAATTAAAATGGGTGGCCACTGGGAGATCTCGCTTGTTCTGGTGGACGGAGTGTAAGGTGCTCACTGAAGTGGACTCCTAATCTGTGTCGGGTCTCACCGATATACAGGAGGCCACACTGGACAAACTGGACACGGTAGATGATCCTGAAAGACTCACAGCTGAGGTGTCCCCTTACTTGGAAGGATTTCTTGGGGCCCGGAATGGTAATGAGGGCGGATGTGTAGGGGCACTTGTTTCACTTGCAACGATGAGGGCCAGGAGAGAGATCAGTGGGATCCCTGCAGAAAGTAGAGGGGGGGAGGAAAAATGTGTTTCGTGGGGGGATCCCGTCGGAGATGGCGGAAGTTACCGAGAATTGTGTGCTGGAGGCGGAGGCTGTCGAGAGGGGGAGGTAGGTGACCTCAAGACGAACCCTATCCTGGCAGAGGGTGCGAGTATGGGGTGAGGGCAGACGTGAGCAAAATGGGAGAGATTCTGCTGAGGGCAGCTTTGAAAAAAGAACACGATATCTCATTTGCTCTTGAATGAAACTCCTGCGGACACGGAGGAATTGAGAGAAGGGACTGGCATTGTTACAAGTAACGGGGTCGGAAGAGGTGTAGTCCAGGTTGCTGTGGGAGTCTGTGGTTATAACAGGCATCAGGAGACAAGCTGTCTGCAGAGATAGAGACAGAGAGATCGAGAAAAGGGAGGGAGGTGTCCGATAGGGATCAGGTAAACTTTTGGGCTGGGTGGAAGTTACAAGCAAAGCTGATGAAGTGGACAAGTTCCACGCGGGTGCAGAAAGAACCGCAATGCTGCCGTTTATGTATGTAGTACAGGAAAAGTGAGGGAGCGATATCAGTGTTGGCTTGGAACAGAGACTGGTCCACGTAACCGACAAACAGGCAAGCACAGCTGGGACCCATGACAGCGTCCGTGGCTACACCGTGTGTTTAATGGAAGTGGGAGGACGTTCGGCCGGAAGGAGGTGAACGGTGGTAGAGGGCAGCTGGCTGGGTTTGTTATCCAGATGGAAGCGGAGAGCTTTGAGACCTTCCCGGTGCGGGGGGTGTGGAGTTGCTGGACGTGTATAGGGTTTGGACATCCATAGTGAAAATAAGATGGTCGAGGAACGATGTGGGATGAAACCAATTAGACTCCAACTGAATGACCAAATTAAATCAACACCAGGACGTTACACCCGGCAAGTCGGTTAGTTCCAAGGATGTCGCTTGAGGCAACGCACACTTATGGACAAAGAGAAGCGGAACTTACACACTCATTGAACCATAGAACATTACAGCACAGAAACAGGCCTCTTGGCCCTTCGTGGATGTGCCGACGCAGTTTTCTGCCTAGTCCCACTGACCTGCACCTGGGCCATATCTCTCCAAACCCCTCTCATCCATGTACCTGTCCAAGTTTTTCTTAAATGTCAAAGTGATCCCGCATTCACCACTTCATCTGGCAGCTCATTCCACACTCCCACCAGTCTCTGCGTGAAGAAGCTTCCGCCAATGATCCTTTTAAACTTTTCCCCCTTCACCCTTAACCCATGACCTCTGTTTTTTTTCTACACTGGCCTCAGTGGAAAAAGCCTGCTTGCATTCACTCTGTCTATACCCATCATAATTTTATACACCTCTATCAAATCTCCCCTCATTCTTCTACGCTCCAGGAATAGAGTCCTAACCTATTCAACCTTTCTCTGTAATTCAGTTTCTCAAGTCCCGGCAACATCCTTGTAAACTTTCTTTGCACTCCTTCAGTGTTATTAATATCCTTCCTGTAATTCGGTGACCAAAACTGCACACAATACTCCAATTACGGTCCCACCAATGTCTTATACAACCTCACCATTACATTCCATCTCTTATACTCAATACTTTGATTTATAAAGGCCAATGTACCAAAAGCTCTCTTTACAGCTCTATCTACTTGTGACGCCATTTTTAGGGAATTCTGTATCTGTACTCCCAGATCCCTCTGTTCTACTGCACCCCTCGGTGTCCTACCATTTTCCTGACAGAAGGATATCATGCACCCCGGGTATTATCTGTTTTCCCTTCTTCTATCTAGCTGAAGGTCCAAGCTCATGGGTAGCTTCAACTCCGCTGTTCTGTTGCCTGAATGGTGTCCGAGTACAATAAGATGGACCCTTGACCTCACAATCTACCCGTTATGATGCGACACCTGATTATTTACCTGCACTGTGCTTTCTCTGTCGCAGTTACATTGTATTCTGCATTCTGTTATTGCTTAACATTGTTCTCGCTCTTTTCTTTTTACAATATTTTTATTCAGAAGAAAAAAACACGATTTACGGCGTGCAAGACATTGATGCATCTCAACATAACTTGTGTACATTCATATATTGTAATAAAATTGATCAAAATGTTCTAGCAATAGACATAAAGGTATACCACTCTGTAATCAAAATTTTAAAGATAGGTCATACATCATAAAATATTTTTTATATAAAAAACAGTCAACCCCCTACCAACCCAACTACCAAAGAAAACAGCTGATGGATGATAATGGATAATTAGAAAAAAAACATATTCGCTTAAGAAGAGAAGATAAAAATATACATAAAAGTCTGTGGACTGTTAAACTTTATAAGTTGGAAAAGTAATTTAGGAAAGGTCCTCAGATAGCATAAAAAAGATTGTTTCGAATTTAAGACTGAGCAGCGGATCTGTTCTAAATTTAAATAAGACATAATATCACGTAGCTATTGAAGATGTGTAGGAGGGGTAGACTCCTTCCATTTCAGCAAGATTGCTCTTCTTGCTAAAAGAGAAGTAAAAACTAAAACCTGTAGGTTAGGAGTATTTAAAGTTATATCTTCATTTGCAATAATACCAAACAAGGCAGTAAGGGGATTTGGGTCAAATTGGACCCTATACTTCCCGCCAAAACTTTTCAATTTTAGGGCAAAACCAAAACATATGAATTAAAGAGGCATCAGCAGGGTTGCATTTATTACAAAGTGGAGAAACATTCGGATAAGAACTGGACAGCTTCTGTTTAGAAATGTAAGCTCTATGAACCACTTTAAAGTGTAGAAGAGAATGACGAGTACAGAAGGATGATTTATTAACCCGTTGAAGAATTTTATTCCATCTATCATCAGAAATCTGACAATCTAGGTCATCCTCCCAAGAAATAAAGAGATGGGTGGGTTAGCCCTACCCAATTTTAGGTTTTACTATTGGGCTGCCAATATAAGGAATATTACTTTCTGGTCCTACTATATTTATCGTAAAGATTGCCCAGCATGGGTCTCCTTAGAAGTTAATTCTGTAAAAAAATTCCTCTATTGTCTTTCTTCTTGGATCATACTCTTCTTTTTCAGCAAATGAAATAACAGAGAACATAATTGTTAAGCAAACTTTAAGGATTTGGTCTCAATTTAGGAAATTTTTTGGTTTAGCGAATTTTTCATTATCAACTCCCATTCTCCTTAATTATTTTTTTATCCTTTCCATGACTGACAAATTCTTTAAGGATTGGGATGAACTGGGCATTAAATGATTTTGAGACCTGTTTATCTCAGGATCTCTTGCTTCATTTGACCAATTGTCAACTAAATTTGCACTCCCAAAAACACATTTTT
Source organism: Hypanus sabinus (assembly GCF_030144855.1). Classification (NCBI taxonomy): domain Eukaryota; kingdom Metazoa; phylum Chordata; class Chondrichthyes; order Myliobatiformes; family Dasyatidae; genus Hypanus; species Hypanus sabinus. The sequence goes on from NC_082736.1 coordinate 6,724,841, forward strand.
ACAGATACCTTCAAATTAGAGATTTCTTACGTTCCCAATTAACTACTTTTCCAATAGGTCCTGATAGAAATTTACTGGACGATCTTTTAAATTTTAAACCCTTTGTTAATGGTTCTAATACTGGTATCTAGATTCTAGACAAGACTTTTTAGATAAAATAAAAAAAAGCTTGGGAGGAGAACATTGTTCTCTCTCAATACACTGTGGAATGATTTGATCTCTCTCTGTATCTCGGTACGCCACAACAAACATTTTATATGCCCCTGAACGTGGTGAGGCAGTAGCAGAAACGCCGATCTCCGGACAGCGCAGTGTTTCCCAGCGGGCAATACAACGCACAGCAAAAACTGCTGGATTACTAGCGTCCCCGGGTGGGCTCGAACCACCAACCTTTCGGTTAACAGCCGAACGCGCTGACCGATTGCGCCACAGAGACTATCTCGAAAAGGCTTCAATAAAAGGTCCACTCCAGTTTGCAAGACGGTGACTAACAATCGATACTGTGACCCGGCTTTTCACGGTCTACATGAATGGTTTGCACCAGGGGGTGACGGACTACTTAAAACTGAAAACGCTGAAACCACATATGTTTTGAGAGGCAGGTTTTGAAGCATATCAGCTCTTGTCTGAATGGTGACTTGCATCCTCTCTAATTCACCTACTGAAGCAACAGCAGATGTGTCTCGTTGGCTCTTTACACAACTCTGGGACATCCAGACAGCAAAGAAGCAAACATCTGGATAAACTTTATTGACTACAGCTCAGCATTTAACACCACCATCCCCTCAAAACTAATCAGCACACTGCAAGACATGGGCTTCAATACCCACTTGTGCGATTGGTTCCTGGATTTCCTCAGTGGCAAACCACAGTCAGTTCGGATTGGCAAAAACATCTCCTCCACAATCTCTGTCAGCACAGGAGCTCCACAGGGACGTGAGCTTAGCCCCCAGCTCCACTCACTTTCGATCTATGACTGTGTAGCTAAGGACAGCTCCAACACCATATACAAGTTTACAAACATGCGGGATCTCCCAGTGGCCACACATTTTAATTCCACGTCCCATTCCCATTCTGATATGTCAATCTATGGCCTCCTCTACTGTCGAGATGAAGCCACATTCAGGTTGGAGGAACAACACCTTATATTCTGTCTGGGTAACCTCCAACCTGATGGCATGAAGACTGATTGCTCTAACTTCCGTTAATGCCCCTCCTCCCCTTCTTACCCCATCAGCTATTTATTTATTTATTTATTTATTTGTTTGTTTATTTATTGTTTGTTTGTTTGCTTATTCATTCGTCCATCTACTTATTTATTTATTTATCTATTGTTTTCACCCTTTTCCCTCTTTTTCCTTTTTTTCTCCCTCTGTCCCTTTCACAATCACTCCTTGCCTGCTGTCCAGGTCCTTCTGGTGCTCCCCTACCCCTTTCTTTCCCTCAGTCTCCCGTCCAATGATCCTTTCCCTACTTAGCTGTGTATCCCTTTTGCCAATCAACTTTCCAGCTCTTAGCTTCCTCCCTCCCTCACCGGTCTTCTCCTATCATTCCACATCTCCCCCTCTCCCTCCCACTTTCAAATCTCCTACTATCTCTTCTTTCAGTTGGTCCTGACTCAGGGTCTCGGCCCGAAACGTCGACTGTACTTCTTCCTATAGATGTTGTCTGGCCTGCTGCGTTCACCAGCATTTTGTCTGTGTTACAAGTTTACTGATTACACTACTGTTGTGGGCTGTATCAAAGGGAGTTATGAATTATCATACAGGAGGGAGATCGAAAATTTGGCGGATTGACATAATAACAACAACCACTTACTTAATGACAGTAAACCAAGGGACTGATTGTGGACTTTAGGAGAGGAAACGTGACGAACTGAGTTGGAGAGAGTCAGTAACTTTAAATTCCTGACCTGTACTGGACCTTATACAATGAAAGCACAACAGCACCTGTACTTGCTCAGGACTCTGCGGAGGTTCAGCATGTCATTGAAAACCTTGGCAAGCTTCTATAAATGTGTGGTGGAAAGTGTGCTGACTGGCTGTAATACAGCCTGGGAAAGGAACATAGTGGAACATAGGCCTTTGATTGGAGAATACCATAATGGTAGTGGATTCAGCCCAGGTATATCACAGTTAAAAAATGCATTACCACTGAGCACTTACACATGAAATATTGCTGTAGAAAAGCAACATAAATCATCAAAGATCCTCACCACCCAGACAATGCACTTTTCTCACTGCTACCATCAGGCAGAAGGTACAGGTACCTCAGGACTCGCAGCACCAGGTTCAAGAACAGTTACTACCCCTCAACCATCAGGGGATTGAACAAAAGCGGATAGTTACATTCATTTCTGGATTGTGTTATATCGTTAATTCATGCTCCATATTTATTGCTATTTAGTTTTCTGCATTTGCACAGTTTGATAACAGTTTATAGTTCCTCATATTTACAGTTCACAGTTACTGTTCTATAGTTTTGCTCAGAATACCCGCAGAAAAAGAAACTCAGCGTTGTATCTGGTGACACGTCTGTATTGTGAGAATAAATTTTACTTTGTACTTTGGGCTACATGGTGACATATGCGTATTGTAATAACAATTTACTTTGGATTAAATTTTTGGCTTTGCAATATTTTTCCGTAACTTTCTTTTTTCATGAAATTCCAAGTGATCTTGTTCCAATGTTTTTTTACCCAAAATTATAAAAGATCATTGAAACAAAAATATACAAAATACAAACATTAAGTATTTATAAGACCGAGGAGTCAAATTACAATATGAATATTACTGTCTATAACACACTGAATTCCCGAGGGAGGGAGAGGGGTCACCATTCACCGAAATCCCCCACTATTCCCACTCTGTTTACAATTCTCAGAAGTTTTTCAGCGGCTCCACTGATTGACAGCTTCCTCTGCCCCGCCCCCGGGCTGCTGACTTACGTCACGTGACAACACGGTACGGCCGGCACGTGACGAGTTGACGTCACAGAGGTTTTACCGAAGTCGTTGCCAAGGGAACGGTCCGGAATGGCGGTCACTGGGCTGCGGTTAAGTGGAGTCGATCTTGTTCGGGATTCGGTCTCCACTGTGGGAATCGGCCTCTCCTCTTCCTGCCCCCGGAACAGTGAGTGTCTGTCAGCGCCTCACCGCACCGGCTCTCTGCCTCAGGTACAATATTTAAACCATATTTGCACAGTTACATGGATAGGAAAGGTTGAGAGGGACACGGGCCTAATGCAGGCGGATGGGACGAGTTCAGGTCGACAACTTGGTCGGCGTGGATGAGTTTTACCGAAGGGACGGTTTCAGTTCTGTATAAATCACTGACTCTATTTTGGGAGGTTAATTCTGGATGTCAGCTATTCTCTGTGTGAAATAGTTACCCCTCAGATCCCCTTTAAATGTGTCTTTTACAGTTCTGTACAATTCTAACAGACAATAGACAATAGGTGCAGAAGTAGACCATTCGGCCCTTCGAGCCTGCACCACCATATTGAGATCATGGTTGATCATCTACTATCAATACCCGGTTCCTGCCTTGTTCCCATTTCCCTTGATTCCCCTATCCATAAGATACCTATCTAGCTCCTTCTTGAAAGCATCCAGAGAATTGTCCTCCACTGCCTTCCGAGGCAGTGCATTGCTGACCCTCACAACTCTCTGGGAGAAGAGGTTTTTCCATAACTCTGTCCTAAAAGACCTACCCCTTATTCTCAAACCATGCCCTCTGGTACTGGACTCTCCCAGCATCTGGAATATATTTCCTGCCTCTATCTTGTC